>NC_142939.1:14577444-14632444 GCF_046866305.1 Octopus bimaculoides | reverse complement strand
TTATCTCTGAATGAATTCTGCAGTAAATTTGCTTTTTTGCAGAGTATTTTCGTTAAAAATGTTACAATAATAGTTTTTTATTCAAGTGGGGCGGTGATTTGCAACAGCGGTGATTGCTTATTTGCTGCTTACCTTTCTTTATCAATTGAGATAAATTTCATTTTAGTATGCAGCTGGCTCTCGGTGAGGTCGAAATACGCATCTAGCATACTCACCGGTCACTCAGTGCTGGACGATTTTCGTATGCTACCGATAGATAGATAGATAGATAGATACAGAGGTTGGACAAAATAATGGAGACACCCTAAAATTTCAAACAAATTTATTTTAATATAGGGTAGCACCGCCTTTGGCAGTAATTACAGCTTGAATTCTACGAGGTATGGACTAGTTCAAAGTTTGAATTGTTCCAAAGGAATTTTTGGCCATTCTTCAGCTAAAACTGTTTCCAGTTCTTGTAGTGATGATGGTGGAGGATATCGACTCCTCACTTGTTTTTCTAAAATGCACAATAAATGGTTCGGGATTGAAAACGAGGCTCTGCAGTAATTTTGGGAGCTGTACTTTTATGATCCTTTCTAACAATTCGCGTAAGAGTCCGACGGTCCCTATCTGAAAGTTTTGGTTTTCGTCCGGGGTTTTGTTTCAATGTAGAGGTTTTTCCCTCTTTCTCAAAGGCTGTCATTACTTTCGAAACAATACTTCTTGATACACCAAACATTTCGGCTGTTTTTGTTACGCTAACACCTGCCATACGAGCACCAACAGTTTAACCTCTTTGAAAGTCCGATAGACCTGTCATTTTAATGAATTTTAATTACCTTTTTCTGATGATATCTGAAAAGAAACAGCAATTTTGGCAAAACATATCAATTAACACTAATAACAAACCAAAAAAACATTAAAAATAAACAAGCTTTCGACGGTTTTATAGATATTTTAAAATTATGATGCTATGATGCTAGGTGTTTCCATTATTTTGTCCAACGCCTGTAGATAGATACGAACAGTGTTTTTTAATTTCGTGGCACAGTTCCGAGGGTGGCACTTCTGGGGAGCCCCGTGGCACAGTTCCCTTGGCTCCTGACCTTTGACCTTGGCGGCACATATGGGGAGCCCTATGGCACACTTACGAGAGTGGCACATCCTGATCAAAATTCTGATCAAAAATTTTTGATCAAAATTTTCATCAAAAATTTTCATCATCAGAAGATATATATATATATATATATAGGGAAGGTCTTAGTCAATTATCTCAACCCCAGTATTTGGCTTCTACTTTCTTTTATCAAACCCAGAGTGTTTAAAGGCAGAGTGGATGTTAGTAGGATTTGAACTCAGAATCAAAAGAAATACTGCTTATTTTTAATAATGGTGATTCTGATTTCTGATTTCAGTACACTGGCAGCAAATTTGTGGGGTAAGTGTAAACCAATCCCACAAACCCCTGTACTTGATTGGTACTTAATTTTATTACCCCAAGAGGATAAAAAGCAGAGATGATCTCAGCTTGATTTGATCTCAGAATTTAGAGAAGCAAATACTTCAAGGCATTTTGTCCAACATTCTAACAACTGTGTGGAGGCACGTGGCTTAGTGGGTAATGTGTTAGGCTCATGATCATAAGGTTATGGTTTCAATTCCTGCACCAGACAACATGGTGTGTTCTTGAGCAAAACACTTCATTTCATGTTGATTCTGTCCACTCAGTGGACAAAAATGAGTTGTTGGCACTCTTCGCTTACGACATCGAGGGTTCCAGTTGATCCGATCAACGGAACAGCCTGCTCGTGAAATTAACGTGCAAGTGGCTGAGCACTCCACAGACACGTGTACCCTTAACGTAGTTCTCGGGGATATTCAGCGTGACACAGTGTGACAAGGCTGGCTCTTTGAATTACAGATACAACAGAAACGGGAAGAAAGTTGTGGTGAAAGAGTACAGCAGGGTTCGCCACCACTCCCTGCCGGAGCCTCATGGAGCTTTAGGTATTTTCGCTCAATAAACGCTCACAACGCCTGGTCTGGGAATCGAAACTGCAATCCTATGACCGCAAGTCCACTGCCCTAACCACTGGGCCATTGCGCCTTCACGGACAAAAATGAGTAACCCTCTAATAAATTGGTGTCCCATCCAGGTGGGGAATATGTATGCCATGGTAAGTGAAAAAAAACTGACCCTTATGAGTCCCTATGACACGGGAAGGGACTTTATTTTTACTAACAACAGTACAAGCTCATCCCTTGTAAAATATAGTTTGTAATTTAGGAAAAAGACCAGCAAATATGAAGAGAGGAAGTTAGACAATCCTATGGATCCTAGTAATTGACTGGTTCCTCATTGAGCTCAGACTGATAAAAGATAAGGTTGACCTTGGCAGCATTTGAACTCCAAAGAGAAAGAGCCAGAAGAGATGCCACACACACACACACACACAAATGATGATGATGATGATGATGATAATAATAATAATAATAGTGATAACAATAATATTTTTTATTTGCTACGAGAGCAATGGATGAAGGAAACATTTGAAGGACATATGAACAAATGACAACAGAAATAATAATAATAATAATGCCTGGATGCAGTACCTGGTAGTGGCTCTCATGGCTTCTGATCTTAACTGATTTTTAATATTCCACACAAAAATTCCTTGTAGTGGTACCATAAAATCAACATCCTGTAATGAATGTTTGAATCAGTTGACCGGCTGTAGTTGAACTGCAGCAGTTATTTTCCAGCAGTAGACTTCTTTTTGAACCAGTTTGTTCAGTTCCGTATATACATTATATATTCATGTTACATATATATATATATTACACACACACACACACACACACATACATATATACGCACACACATATATATATACACACATATAGATAGATATGTATGTATATATACACACACACACACACACACATATATACACACACACACACACACACATATATACACACGCAAATTATAATATTGTATAAATGCACACATTGATACACTTACATCAAAGAGGCACATTCATATAAATATCACATATACTCATTTGCATAAAAATGCTTCATTCATGTGTGTGTGTCTAGATTTATAAATACATATATATATATACATAACCATTTTGAGGGTGACCGTTGCCAGTGCCGCCTGGCTGGCCTTCATGGGATTTTCGAGCGAGATTGTTGCCAGTGCCCCTGGACTGGCTCTTGTGCGGGTGGCACATAAAATGCACCATTTTGAGCGTGGCCGTTGCCAGTACCAGCTGACTGGCCTTCGTGTGGGTGACACGTAAAAGCACCCAGTACACTCTCTGAGTGGTTGGCGTTAGGAAGGGCATCCAGCTGTAGAAACTCTGCCAAATCAGATTGGAGCCTGGTGTAGCCATCTGGTTTCACCAGTCCTCAGTCAAATCGTTCAACCCATGCTAGCATGGAAAGCGGACGTTAAACGATGATGATGATGATAATATGTGTGTGCATGTATATATATATATATATATATATATACATAGTTGCAATTTTCATGAACTACTTAAAAATAACTGATTAAACAGTTCTTTCTTTTTAATGTTGCCTTGTTAGATAGCAGTTAACTTTTCAATGTAGCCTCCAAACCAAAAAAGCTTACCTATCTCTAGTTTAACCAATAGCATTTATATTACTTGCCCCTTATGGCATAGTTTCTAGAGAAACAGGCTGATACCATGGCTCACAAGCTCACCTTATGACATGGCTCACAAAGTAAAAGCTGATACTAAAAATTCATAGCCGAGCTTACAAGATAACTCACAACATTACTAATAGCTTACCTTCAGCATTGCTCATAATTTAGTCCACTGCTTAGTCTTAGTGTTTGGTACACAACCATGCATTGACTTATAACATGATCCAAGGCATCAAATTAGCAAGTAACTCATACAGATTCATGTAGAAGAACTAAACAGGAAATTTTCTTGCGGACAAAGATATTTTATTAGTGACAATTGGTCATACTGATAGGAGATCTGGATTATCCAGCCTTGAAAGTCAACTAAATACTCATCAGTTTTATAATACTTCCTGTCCTACTTAATGTAAGTAATGGACCATATCTACCCACTGAATAAAATATAGAATAATTAGTGATAAAGTGAAAGAAATGTCAGATATGTGTCTATGTATGTGAGTGAGGAAATGAGTCCTTGGAGTATATGAAGAACCAATCGTTACACATAGTTTTGTGACTTGGAATATTAGCAAGCCATTACAAAAAGTTATCGATACTGCAGAGAGGTGATTCCTTGGAAGAATACTGAAGGTGTCCTGTGTAGAGAGAGTGAACAATCTGGAGGTCTTTAGACAAGCAAAGACCACCACAAAGTTCCTCACTAAAATAAAAAAGATATCGCATTCATCATTATTGTTATCTCATTCATCATAATGTCCACTTTCCCATTCATGAGTCGGACAGAGTTTATCCGTGGTATATTTTTTATAGAGGGATACCTTTCTTGTCGTGAACTGTCACCTGGCCAGACATGGTTTTCACAGAATATTGGGAATATATGATGCTGTTTGTATGACAGTGACACTTTTTTACAACCATCATATGATGTCAAGTCAAGGAGACAAACTCATGCACACACACATATATATATATATATATATATATATATAGCTGAGAGACAAATATTCTCCATATAGAATACACTTCATAGTGCTCAAGGGATTTAAAATTGAGCAGGTAGAAGAGTAAATGTAAGTGTAAGCACGTTAGGCAAGTTCATCATCATCATCGTTTAACGTCCGCTTTCCATGTTAGCACGGGTTGGACGATTTGACTGAGGACTGGTGAAACCGGATGGCAACACCAGGCTCCAATCTAATTTGGCAGAGTTTCTACAGCTGGATGCCCTTCCTAACGCCAACCACTCAGAGAGTGTAGTGGGTGCTTTTACTTGTCACCCGCAAGAAAACGGCCACGCTCGAAATGGTGTCTTTTATGTGCCACCCGCACAAGCCAGTCCAGGGGCACTGGCAACGATCTCACTCGAAAATCCTACGGGAGCCAGTCAGGCGGTACTGGCAACGGCCACGCTCAAAATGGTGCATCTCATGTGCCACCCGCACAAGAGCCAGTCCAGGGGCACTGGCAACAATCTTACTTGGCTTGCCGGGTCTTCTCACGCACAGCCCATTTCCAAAGGTCTCGGTGAGGCCCAATGTACGAAGGTCTTGCCTCACCACCTCAGCCCAGGTCTTCCTGGGCCTACCTCTTCCACGGGTTCCCTCAACTGTTAGGGTGTGGCACTTTTTCACGCAGCTATCCTCATCCATTCTCACCACATGTCCATACCAGCGCAATCGTCTCTCTTGCACACCACAACTGATGCTTCTAATGTTCAGCTTTTATCTCAAGATACTTACACTCTGACGGGTATTCACATTGACATTACACATCCAACGGAGCATACTGGCTTCATTCCTTGCGAGCTTACGTATGTCCTCATAACTAACTTGGTCGCCCAGATAGCGGAAGCTATCGACTACCTCTAGTTTTTCACCCTAGAACGAGATAGAAGTTGTTTCCTGTTTGTTTACAGTCTTTATTGCACCTGAACATCTGCCACAAACAAAAACTAACTTCCTAGTTAACCTGCCTTTGATGTTGCTGCACCTCTTATGTGTCCATAGCTTGCACCGGGTACATCTTATAGAGTTACTACCTACTCCTTTTCTACATACTGAGCAGGACCATCTACCTGAAGGGGTTTGTGTTTTATCTACCTTCCTACTTATTAGGATTTTGGTTTTAGCTAGGTTGACTCTAAGGCCCTTCAATTCTAGACCTTGCTTCCACACCTGAAACTTTTCCTCTAGTTCTGATAGTGACTCCGCAATTAGGGCAAGGTCATCAGCATAGAGGAGCTCCCAGGGGCAACCTGTCTTGAACTCCTCTGTGATTGCCTGGAGGACTATGATAAATAAGAGGGGGCTGAGGACGGAACCTTGGTGGACCCCTACCTCTACCCGGAATTCATTGCTGTACTCATTTCCAACCCTCACCTTACTGGCAGCATCTCTGTACATGGCTCGCACAGCTCTCACTAACCATTCTTCTATCCCAAGTTTCCTCATTGACCACCAGATAAGGGATCGGGGGACCCTGTCAAAGGCTTTCTCCATGTCAACGAAAGCCAGGTACAGAGGTTTATCCTTAGCTAGGTATTTCTCCTGCAACTGTCTCACTAGAAATAAGGCATCAGTAGTGCTTTTACCTGGCACGAACCCAAACTGCATCTCATCTAAATTGATTCGCTCCCTAATTAGTTGGGCTATGACCCTCTCTGTAACTTTCATAACCTGATCTAACAGCTTGATGCCTCTGTAATTATTTGTATCTAAAGCGTCACCTTTACCTTTGTAGCAGTTGACTATGATGCTGCTACACTAGTCATTGGGTATGACTCCTTCGTGTATCACCTGGTTCGTAATACGGGTGACTAGGCTATAGCCAACACTGCCAGATATTTTGAGCATCTCTGCAGTGATTCCTGATGGGCCAGGGGCTTTCCCGGTCTTCATACTCTTAATTGCTTTATCTACCCTGGTACTATCAACTCGGATAGCTGGTCCCTCTATTGGGTCGACATACGGCAGGCTCTCTTCCTCCCATTCATTCTCTTTATTAAGCAATCTATCGTAGTGGCATCTCCAGACCTCTTTCTTTGCATCCTCATTTAGTGCAAGCGTACCATCATCCATGCGAACACATTTCTCTCCTACAACATCAATATTCTCTCTCCTACACTGTCTTGCAACACGAAATACCTCGAGTCTTTGGTCCTCACGGCGCAGAACATTGGCAAATCTTTTCTTATCTGCTTCCCCTCTGGCTAAATAAACCTGTCGCCTAGCCTCCCTTCTGGCACATTGGTACAATTCCCTGCTACCACCGTTCTTGCAGTCCTTCCAAGCCTGTTTCTTTTGTCTAATAGCCCTGTCTACCTCCTTGTTCCACCACCACGTTACTCTGGGTTGGGAGGGGACCTTACACCACCCACAAATCTGGTCGGTGGCTTTCAACAGGTTGTCCCGCAGAAATCTCCAATTGTCTTCCACGTTGTATGATGCTATATCCCCTTCTATTTCGTTAAATGCTTCAAGTAACTTGTCTCTAAGTCTCTGTCCATTTGCAGGGTCTTTAAGCTTCCACACCCTTCTCCTCCAAGGCGGTCTAGTTCTGGGCACCCATTTTGCCTTGATCCCAAAGTCGCTAACTACTAATCTATGTTGTGGGGTACATTCTTCACCAGGGTAGGTTTTGGCATTTATAAGCCACCCTCTTTCCCTATTTCTGGCGAGGATGTCTTATTTCTGGCGAGGATGATATACAAAAACTATTAAATACATTTAATACAAAAAATGTACATATGTTTACATATAAAAAGGTCTGACTTGAATAGAACAGAAATGATATCAGGAATTAAGGGTTTGAATAAGAGTTTTACAAGTCCAACAACTGTTTCTGGGGGTGTGGTGGTCCAAAATAATGATTGTAAATTGATTTCATCATCGGATAATACCAGCCTCCGTCTTCAGGGAAGAATTTTACATTTGTGGTGTTGACAAAAAGGAGATTAAAGCTGGAATGACCTTTTTATATGTAAACATATGTACATTTTTTAATTAATTCTATTTAATATTGTTTGTATATTGACTTGCTTATCCTTACATATATATATGAAAGCAGCTTCTTTCAGTTTCCATCTACCAAATCCACTCACAAGGCTTTGGTTAGACCAGGGCTATAGTAGAAGATATTTTCCCAAGATGCCACACATTGGAACTGAACCTGAAATTATGTTGTTGAGAAGCTAACTTCTTACCACACCTGTACCTAGTCAACATGCTAAATTTATTGGACACTATTTGATAGGAAAAAGCCTTGAGTATTTTGTGAAAACCAAAAAAATCTGAAAGAAACCAGGAGACACAGAGAGAGAAATGATCTTCAATGTCGCTACCTTCAGAAAAACCAGCCCAGTAAATGTGCTAAGTTGCGTGTGTACCAGAGAGCATGGGGGTGCTTGATTGCTAATACCTGACACCTGAAGAGAAGGTAATAAGAAATTTTCTGTAGCAATTGAGGTTGTTGCAAGATATAATGCATTGCCTAAAAACTAAAGGAGTTTTAAGAGTTAGTGTTAGTTTAGCTTCAGTTGATGTTGTTGAAAATAAAATGCTTCCCCTAAAGCCCTAAAGGAACTTTTATGACAATGAATGGCCTACCATAAAACATGAGTCAAGGCATAGAATGGTTTTTAATGCAACTGAGAGATGGGTAAGGAATCCTTGTTAGATTGATATTTAGTTTAATCACATTAGGTGAATGAGATATGAACCCTTCATCAGTTAATCTCAGCTTTCGACATTTACAAATCATCTACTACAACAAAGTCTCCAAGATGCAGATAAGATAGAGATTTTTATTTATTTACGGCCTCAAACATCTCATACCTTTCGCGCTTTAGTCTGCCCTCTATTATTCATCTTGTTTCTCTCCATGAAATTCAATTGAATTCAGTTTTTGTCTTAAATTCATACTTATTCATTTTCTAAGCTTTCTAAATTCATGCTATTTATATATTCTATTCACCTAGATTTCATTGCTCTTTTAAAAATTACGATTTATGCATTGTTGTCTCTCAAATATTTAAAATCTACGATTAAGAGCCCTATCTCCTCGCTGATGGTACCTACCCATTTTCCTTTATTCAAAAATTCTTATCGCTCCTTTAAAATTATGGCTTTTAAGTGTTGATTTCTCAGCCCGAGAATTACAGCGTGATGTGCTGCTTGACTGGTCCCCCCTCTCTCTCTCTTTATATATATATCATCATCATCATCATCATCGTTTAACGTCCGCTTTCCATGCTAGCATGGGTTGGACGATTTAACTGAGGACTGGTGAAACCGGATGGCAACACCAGGCTCCAGTCTAATTTGGCAGTTTCTACAGCTGGATGCCCTTCCTAACGCCAACCACTCAGAGAGTGTAGTGGGTGCTTTTACGTGTCACCCGCACGAAAACGGCCACGCTCGAAATGGTGTCTTTTATGTGCCACCCGCACAAGCCAGTCTAGGGGCACTGGCAACGATCTTACTTGGCTTGCCGGGTCTTCTCACGCGCAGCACATTTCCAAAGGTCTTGCCTCAGCCCAGGTCTTCCTGGGCCTACCTCTTCCACGGGTTCCCTCAACTGTTAGGGTGTGGCACTTTTTCACGCAGCTATCCTCATCCATTCTCACCACATGTCCATACCAGCGCAATCGTCTCTCTTGCACACCACAACTGATGCTTCTAATGTTCAGCTTTTATCTCAAGATACTTACACTCTGACGGGTATTCACATTGACATTACACATCCAACGGAGCATACTGGCTTCATTCCTTGCGAGCTTACGTATGTCCTCAGCAGTTACAGCCCATGTTTCACTGCCATGTAGCATGGCTGTTCGTATGCATGCGTCATACAGTCTGCCTTTTACTCTGAGTGAGAGTCCCTTTGTCGCCAGCAGGGGTAAGAGCTCTCTAAACTTTGCCCAGGCTATTCTTATTCTAGCAGCTACACTTTCAGCGCACCCACCCCCACTACTAACTTGGTCGCCCAGATAGCGGAAGCTATCGACTACCTCTAGTTATTTTGTCACAAACAAGATACTTTATTTATGTGTGTGTGTGTTAGGGCCTCTCATAGACAACAGATGAGGGTTCTGTAATTTCTTGCCAACAACCTGCATAGATAATTTGTTTGTAGTAATCAAATGTTTGTGTTGTGCATTAGCTCACTCCCTCCAGCCATCAAATGGACATTGCTTGTACTGGTGCACGAATGCACTACATGTTAGATGTCAAAGCGATTGCAGAGCAACGTGAAATGAAGTGTTTTGCTCAAGAACACAATGCATTGCCTCAATGCAGGAAATGAAACCCCAACCTTGTGACTGCAAGTGCAAAAACTTAACCACTAGGCCATGCATATATTCATCTTTATTAATTATTTTGTTATATATATATATATATATATGCATGTATATATGTATAAACATGGAATTTTTGGACGTGGATTTATTAGGGGTCAGAGAAGTTAAAAAAATAAGACATTTGTTCACTTTCAGCAACATTTTTTTAATCTTTTTTTCCATTTTCGTTTCATATTTCACTTAATCATTTTTTTAAAAATTTTCTTCTGATTTTTTCGGCATCCTTTAATTTTGTGGATTAAAATAAAAAGTATCTCTTTGTTTTGTTTTGTTTTGATGGGGTTTTTTTTTTTTTTTTTCGATTTTGTTACCTGATTTTTGTTCATTTACTCATTTTTGGAATATAGGAAGTTTTGTTTTTTTTTGTTTTTTTTTTACTTAGAATATAAAAAAAAAATGAAACAGATTAAAAATATCTTAAGTATTGTCAACAGCTCGTGAGTGGAACCACCAATTCAGTTCAGTCGTCCAGCATTTATTTTGAGCTTCTTTTAGTTTGGCACGAAATTGTTGAGATGCTTCTTGATCGGATGCACCAAGCGCCAAGGCTTTTCGCAAGTATTCGACGTCTTTGTCAGAGGAAAGTTCAGGCAAACCTGATTGCAGCATCAAATTAAACAGTGTAATCAAAATGTGACTCCTACGACGAAGAATCATATAGGCTAATTGGCAATTCTCTTCAAACCTGCGAAGACAACAACAACAAAAATACTTTTAGGATGAATGTTTTAGCAGTTTGAATGATGATTTCTTGTCAAAATATAAATGGCATGTGGAGGTGCAATGGCCTAGTGGTTAGGGCAGCGGACTTGCGGTCATAGGATCGCAGTTTCGATTCCCAGACCGGGTGTTGTGAGTGTTTATTGAGCGAAAACACCTAAAGCTTCACAAGGCTCCGGCAGGGAATGGTGGCGAACTCTGCTCTACTCTTTCACCACAACTTTCTCTCACTCTTACTTCCTGTTTCTGTTGTGCCTGTAATTCAAAGGGTCAGCCTTGTCACAGTGTCATGCTGAATATCCCCGAGAACTACTTTGAGGGTACACGTGTCTGTGGAGTGCTCAGCCACTTGCACGTTAATTTCACGAGCAGGCTGTTCCATTGATCGGATCAACTGGAACCCTCCCTCGACGTCGGAAGCGACGGAGTGCCAACAACCCTTAAACATTCAGATTACTTTCTCAAATGTAACTACTAGCGTAGCTACAGTGTGTGCTGCCCCTGGACCCCACAAAAAGCACGTTGCCTACAGCAAACCCAAAAGTGGTGCCCCTTTAAAAGTTCCACCCCCTACTGCCCACACTCTCCAACCCCAGCTACACTAGTGAATGTAACACATGTTGATTCACATTGTTTTGAACTAATCATGCATTATATCATAGATTTGAAATTTCAATGATGTGATTACTCTTTTACTTGTTTCAGTCATTTGACTGCAGCCATGCTGGAGCACCGCCTTTAGTCGAGCAAATTGACCCCAGGATTTATTCTTTGGCTTATTCTATCGCTCTCTTTTTGCTGAACCGCTAAGTTACGGGGATGTAAACACACCAGCATCGGTTGTCAAACGATGGTGGGGGTCAAACACAGACACACATATATATATATATATATATATACAACGGGCTTCTTTCAGTTTCCATCTACCAAATCCACTCACAAGGCTTTGGTCGGCCCAAGATTATAGTAGAAGACACCTGCCCAAGGTGCTACGCAGTGGGAGTGAACCCAGAACCATGTGGTTGGTGAGCAAGCTACTTACCACACACCCACTCCATACAAGGTTATTACCAGTTCAAATATTCTTGGGACAAATTGGAACCCGTAAGGAAGCCATTCACTGACAAATGGTCCACAACAAGAAATTTTCTTTCTAACAAAACACAGTGACTGGCAGCGATTGACTTTTTTTCTGGGTTCGAATATGCTTGGGGGAATATTTTTGTACCTGCAATAATGTTGTGTTTATACACAACACTGCTTAAGCTACCATCCTGTGATTGTTTATGTTTTGAATGACACTGTCAGGAAGGTGTGAAAAGCCAGATCTGGCCAGTTTTAACATAGAACAGGTAGAATATTTTAGGCTGAACATGGCCAGTTGAAAAGCTGAAAGGAATATGGTTTACCTAATGTAAAACCAAAATAATATGTACAATATTGCTAATCTAAAAAAGCTACCACAGTAACAGTTGTACTGCGTCTATTTCTCATGCTGTCATGTTGGAGAAGAGAAAAAGTATACAAGTAGACAAATAGATAGACAAAACAACATGCCCACATGATATAGAAAGAAACTTGTTCACGAAAATAGAAACAAGGAAAAGAACAAAACATCACTTACTTTTGGAAATTATCATTCTGGCCTTCACCATTTTTAATGACATAAACAAAATGTGATGTCAGCACAAATGGTACCCTTTCTCGTTTAACACCAAATTTCTTTTTCTTGTTGCCCAAAATGTGACCAAAATCTATGTGAAAAAGCTGGAATGAGAGTAAAACAAAAGTGAAAGATAACCTTATATCAACAGGGTCCCACTCTAATAATTTATAGGGTTTGGTTTGGGCTTCTGAATTGCTTGGATGCTAAGCTGTTACCTCATGGGTTCCTGAAGCATCTCCTGTCGTTCATAGGGTCACTGTGAATTGACTAAGATCCAAATGTGTTAACCATTGGATCATTAAGACATAATTGTAACATTCGTTATATATATCAATTAGCAGGTATGGGTGTGTGCTTAAGACATTTGTGTGACAGCTTGGATAGTGAGACAAATCGTCACAAATTCAAAATTATCCGGGCTCTTGTAGATAGTGTACATGGAAAACAGACATTAAATGATGATGGTAAGGATGATCACACACACACACACGTATACACAATGGGCTTCTTGCAGACTCTTTCTCCAAAATCTATTCACAAAGCTTTGATTGGTCTAGGACCTTAGGAGAAGACATTTACCACTCAAAATGCCCTGCATGTGGTTTTGGAACTGAACTTGAAACAACATGGTTTATGGTTCAGAAGCAAACTTGTTAACCACACAGTGCCATCCACCAATATAAGACAATTAAAAGGAAAAAAGAATTAGGGATCACACTCATGCTCAGAACTTTTGAAACAGTTCTTCATAGACATCGAATGTATTTTGTATCTTACCTGGCCATTGGTTTTGATCATGATATTGTCGTTATGCCGGTCACCAATTCCCAAGACGTAGGTGATGACACTGTAACCAGCACAGGAGAGAGAAAAGTCTGTGACTGCTTTTGCTAATCTGGAAGAAGAGACAGAAGAATTACATTTTACATTTGGTTTATATAATTGTAAAAGAAAAAAGATTTAGTTAGAAAACAATAATTACAATAATAACATAAAGAAAAAAGTGACACTGGACAGGGAATGATTTAATATTACTGGTCTGCATTTGAACAGCAAAGGTCCCTAAGGTTGGTGGCTTTTCCACCAGTATCTATGGCATTAAAAATCAATGGTACTGCTAAGTTTCAAGGATGCAAACAAACCAGGGGCCACACATATACATAAATATATATATATACATATTTTTTTTGCATTAACAAGGCTATCAGTGGTTTCAGGTAGAGAGAAATCTCTCAATGATTATGAAGCCTGCTACATAGGAACACTGGTACTTGAGTATCAATGTTTCCATGTGGAAGGCTTGATAATTGTTGAGAGATTTCTTCTAAATGAAACCAATAGTTGACTTGTTAAGCCACAAATAAAGAATATTTACCCACCAATGCAGTGTTTAGCACTCGTTCTCACTGTTCAATATTAACTCATTCTCACCATTCAATATGGGTGTATATATATATATTATATAATATATTAAGATTCAGCTGAATAAGACACTTAAATGGTATGGCACCGGGTTGGGTCAAAATTAAGATGCATATACAGCAACTACAGATAAATACCAATATTGGTACATTGGTATATTATTTTATTACTTCTAATTACATTTATCCTGTTAGTGAATTATCATACCTACAGTTTACTAACTACACCTGTATTAACTAAGCCAGAAATACAACTAAATACTCGCTATTAACAGCTGCTAGGTAACCAGTATGGAGCTGTTTTATCTTCTTTGCTTTTTATATACTATGAAACTTTATAATCTCTCTTGAAGTATTAGATCTTCATTATTGTAGTACAATTTACCTTGTTTTATTACCCCTTATTTTTTTTCTTTTTATGCACCTTTTTGAAAGCTTAGCCAGGCTCATGGGCCCAGTTTCCCGGTTTCTATCACTGCAGAGATGCTCAAAATATCTGGCAGTGTTGGCTATAGCCTAGTCACCCGTATTACGAACCAGGTGATACACGAAGGAGTCATACCCTATGACTGGTGTAGCAGCATCATAGTCAACTGCTACAAAGGTAAAGGGGACGCTTTAGATACAAATAATTACAGAGGCATCAAGCTGTTAGATCAGGTTATGAAAGTTACAGAGAGGGTCATAGCCCAACTAATTAGGGAGCGAATCAATTTAGATGAGATGCAGTTTGGGTTCGTGCCAGGTAAAAGCACTACTGATGCCTTATTTCTAGTGAGACAGTTGCAAGAGAAATACCTAGCCAAGGATAAACCTCTGTACCTGGCTTTCGTTGACATGGAGAAAGCCTTTGACAGGGTCCCCCGATCCCTTATCTGGTGATCAATGAGGAAACTTGGGATAGAAGAATGGCTAGTGAGAGCTGTGCGAGCCATGTACAGAGATGCGGCCAGTAAGGTGAGGGTTGGAAATGAATTCCGGGTAGAGGTAGGGGTCCACCAAGGTTCCGTCCTCAGCCCCCTATTATTTACCATAGTCCTCCAGGCAATCACAGAGGAGTTCAAGACAGGTTGCCCCTGGGAGCTCCTCTATGCTGATGACCTTGCCCTAATTGCGGAGTCACTATCAGAACTAGAGGAGAAGTTTCAGGTGTGGAAGCAAGGTCTAGAATTGAAGGGCCTTAGAGTCAACCTAGCTAAAACCAAAATCCTAATAAGTAGGAAGGTAGATAAAACACAAACCCCTTCAGGTAGATGGCCCTGCTCAGTATGTAGAAAAGGAGTAGGTAGTAACTCTATAAGATGTACCCGGTGCAAGCTATGGACACATAAGAGGTGCAGCAACATCAAAGGCAGGTTAACTAGCAAGTTAGTTTTTGTTTGTGGCAGATGTTCAGGTGCAATAAAGACTGCAAACAAACAGGAAACAACTTCTATCTCATTCCAGGGTGAAAAACTAGAGGTAGTCGATAGCTTCCGCTATCTGGGCGACCAAGTTAGTAGTGGGGGTGGGTGCGCTGAAAGTGTAGCTGCTAGAATAAGAATAGCCTGGGCAAAGTTTAGAGAGCTCTTACCCCTGCTGGCGACAAAGGGACTCTCACTCAGAGTAAAAGGCAGACTGTATGACGCATGCGTACGAACAACCATGCTACATGGCAGTGAAACATGGGCTGTAACTGCTGAGGACATACGTAAGCTCGCAAGGAATGAAGCCAGTATGCTCCGTTGGATGTGTAATGTCAATGTGAATACCCGTCAGAGTGTAAGTATCTTGAGAGAAAAGCTGAACATTAGAAGCATCAGTTGTGGCGTGCAAGAGAGACGATTGCGCTGGTATGGACATGTGGTGAGAATGGAGGAGGATAGCTGCGTGAAAAAGTGCCACACCCTAACAGTTGAGGGAACCCGTGGAAGAGGTAGGCCCAGGAAGACCTGGGCTGAGGTGGTGAGGCAAGACCTTCGTACATTGGGCCTCACCGAGGCGATGACTACGGACCGAGACCTTTGGAAATGGGCTGTGCGTGAGAAGACCCGGCAAGCCAAGTAAGATCGTTGCCAGTGCCCCTGGACTGGTTCTTGTGCGGGTGGCACATGAGATGCACCATTTTGAGCGTGGCCGTTGCCAGTACCGCCTGACTGGCTCCTGTAGGATTTTCGAGCGAGATCGTTGCCAGTGCCCCTGGACTGGCTTGTGCGGGTGGCACATAAAAGACACCATTTCGTGCGGGTGACACGTAAAAGCACCCACTACACTCTCTGAGTGGTTGGCGTTAGGAAGGGCATCCAGCTGTAGAAACTCTGCCAAATCAGACTGGAGCCTGGTGTTGCCATCCGGTTTCACCAGTCCTCAGTCAAATCGTCCAACCCATGCTAGCATGGAAAGCGGACGTTAAACGATGATGATGATGATGATGATGTGTTCCCCACCAGCTAGATGGGACACTTGTCCGTCGCAGCGTTACTCAAGAAACTGGAAGAAAGAATGAGAGAAAGGTGGGGCGAAAGAGTACAACAGGGGTCGCTACCACTCCCTGCCAGAGCCTCGTGGAGCTTTAGGTGTTTTCGCTCAATAAACACACACAACGCTCGCTCTGGGAATCGAAACTGCGATCCTCCGACCGTGAGTCTGCTGCCCTAACCACTGGGCCATTATACTTCCACTTTTTCATTACCCATTACTTAAATTAATATCTTCATTTATAACCATGTACATACATACATGCAGTATGTATGTACATATGGCAAGTTTCTTTCAGTTTCTATTGACCAGATCCACTTATAAGGCTTTGGTTGGCTTGAGGCTATAGCAGAAGACACTTGCCCAAAGGTGCCACACAGTGGGACTGAACCCAGAATCATGAGGTTGGGAAGCAAACTTCTTGCCACACAGCCTGTACCAATTGCCTGTCTGTATGTGTGTGATTGTACATGTGTTTGGGTCATTCCATGTGTGATTTCATGCAAGTGATTGTGAATGTATGTGACTGCGCATGTGTGTGTGATCACATATGTGTACGACTGCCTGTGCATGCATGTGAGTGTGTGTGTGTGATCACACATGCATGACTGTACATGTGTGTATGACTGTGTGTGTGTGCAGGTACATGCCAGAACAAAAGAATATGAAAGAGAGTATATTGATGGTAGGAATTACTTTTCATCAGTGGTATTGTGCTGTTTCAGCCATTCGTAAACACATTTATCAGTCCCATAATATTTGCGTTGGATAGAAGCTATGGTTTCAGCATTGGAAACCACCTCAATCATTCCAGTGTTTTCTCCAGTACACAGACAACCATACGGGTTCATTCTGGAAAAGACAAACCAGAAAAAAAAGAATAATTTGTTACATGGGATGAAATACAATGAAAAAATTCATTACATCATCATTATCATTTAGCATCCGTTGTCCATGCTGGCATGGGTTGGATGGTTTGACCAGGGCTGGTAAGCTGGAAGGCTGCACCAAACTCCAGTCTGATTCGGCATGGTTTCTACACCTGGATGCCCTTCCTAATGCCAAGCACTCAAAGAGTATAATGGGTGCTTTTATGTGCCCCCCAGCATGGGTGCCATTTGTGTAACACTGGTATCTGCCACAACTGTGATTTTACTTGGTTTGATGGGTCTCCTCTTCAAATCACACCATACTGTCTTAAAAAAAGCAATGTCTTTTATCCTGGATTTGTTGAATTATGGCTGTACTGAGGTTAAACAACAGTCAGGGGCTAAGCAATATATAGGTGTACAATAAACCAATGGTTCAATGTTAACTTACTTGAGATCCACACCTTCTTCTTGCCAAATGGAGTCAACAATTTGGATAATTTGCAGCGCCAGCATGTCTTGTCGGAGGTCTGCAGAAAGAGTATTCCATAGAAATATAAAGAAACAACAACAACGCCGTCACCACCACCACCATCATCGCTATCAGCACTACCAACACATCACAGCCATCACTGTAATATATCTAGCCAATACATGGTTGTTCAAACTGCTAAAAATAGTAGCTAATATATCTCTTGAATCATGAAAGGGCCATTCGACAATATAGTCAAAACATACAGACTTCAAAATAACAGAGTTCATCGCTGGAATGCCTTTGAATTAGATCTGCTCAATCTGGGTTGACTAACAACAATAAAAAGTAACAAATTGGTTTTTATCTAATGTCCAATGATCAAGGTTGTGCCTCACATCACAATCCTAACATCTTAAAAACAGGATGGTATGTTTTATGGTGTTGTTGAAGACACATCATCATCATCATCATCATCTTACATCTGTTTTCTATGCTGGAATGGGTTGGATGGGTCATCAGAGTCTGAGTCCGTTCTGGTTCAGTAACTGACCTCCCATATAAGCCAGAGGACCACATCTTGTGTGTACATTCCATTCTTGGCAAGAATTCTAAGACGGGATGCCCTTCCTAACACCAACCACCTTACAAAAAATACTGGGTGCATTTTATCATGGCACCAACACTAGAGATGTTGCCTTGTACTCTGAAAGTCAAAATGTCCTCATTATTCTAGGCTGCCTCTATTCATTCAAAGCAATATAATCAAAAGGGCAAACAGAAGAAAGGGTGATGGCAAAAGAAGAACAAGGATAAGTGACTTGTTATGGTTATCTCTACTGGTTTACTATAAAAATGAGAGCCAGCATTGATTTTGTTATGACGTTTCATATCTGAGGTGTTTGATGTAGAGATAACCTGAACAAATAATCTAATAGCACTGCTAACACAATAGAACAATAGACATATATTTTCCTTTTATTATGTTTCAGTCATTTGACTGCAGCCATGCTGGAGCACCGCCATTAGTCAAACAAATCGATCACAGGACTTATTCTTTCAAAGCCTAGAACTTATTCTATCAGTCTCTTATGCCGAACCGTTAAGTTATGGGGATATAAACACAACAAAATCGGTTGTCAAGCGAATGTGGGGGGGGTCAAACACAGACACATACATACATACATACATATACATATATATATAGAAATATATATATATATATATATATATATATATACAATGGGCTTCGTGCAGTTTCCATTTATTTGGTCAGCTTGAGGCTATAGTAAAAGACACTTGCCTAAGGTGCCACACAGTGGGGACTGAACCCAGAACCATGTGGCTAGGATGCAAGCTTCTTACCACACAGCCACTCCTGCACCTATATAAGAACGTTTTATATACTTTATAGTATATTATGGTTGCATAACGAAATACGGTGTCCCTACACATCGAGGATGAGAGAGCAAAAGAAGCAGCTATATTATTGGAAAAACAGAGATTTTCAAGTAACAATAACAGAATTCCTTACCATCACCGTTCTTGTATATAATAGAGAATTTCTCATTACTTTGGCAAGCTTCTTCGTTTCGCCACACTAGCCATACTGGACGTTTTTTGGAATCTAAAAATTTGCATTCATCAATTCTGTTTCATAAAGTAGGAAAAGATAATTATTAATACATGCATACAAAGTACGAGAAATACAAAGAAAGTGTAAAGGAAGTACAAAAGTAATCTTCATTAACCCTTAGGGTACTGACCTGCTAGAGACCACCCTGGATTTATGATACATATTTCATGCTTGAACTCCCATCCCTCTTTTACACATGTGTTGTCACTCACATCCATATAAATATAAATACAGAACCTGTAAACTAGGATAATACAGTTCTATATTTAAGAGGATAGAGGAAGGATAAAGAAATAATAGATTTATAAGCCCTAAAATTCACTCCATAATTGCCCACGGGCATATGGCGTAGTGGTTAAGAGCGTGGGCTACGAACCCCAAGAGTCCGAGTTCGATTCACGGCAGCGAATCGAACGGCAGCGACCTGAATAATAATATAATAATAATAGTAACATCGTTAGGAATGAGAACCCAGGTTCGAAATTTCCCCAAGACACCTGACGAAGGCTGGAGGATATATCAGCCGAAACGTTGTGTTAACAACAAACAAGATGAGGACTAATATCCGTCAAATGTAAATACTGTAAATACTGTAAACTAGGAGACAAGCAGATCTGAAGCAAGAATTACAGTAGAGAGAGCATGTCATTAATAAGGTCACAAAATGACAGCAAAAGGACTTTGATGAAGTTAGCTGGTTAATTGATCAATTGAATGATTAATCAAACAATCAACGAGTTAATTGGTTAACCAATTAACAAATGAAAGTAAAGAAGTGAAATAGAACCATTGTGTGTTTTTATCATTAGCATGATGACTCACCCACCCACCAAGATACAAAATATTTCAACACATCAGTTCACATCAAGAAGCTTGCAAACCAAAAGAACAGAATGAAATAAATTAAAACTTTCCATCGAAATTTCATTCTGATAAATGTTCCAAACACCAACTTAATAATGACAGTGGATGTGCAATGGCCCAGTGGTTAGGGCAGCGGACTCGCGGTCATAAGAGTGTTTATTGAGCGAAAAAGCCTAAAGTTCCACGAAGCTCCGGCAGGAGATGGTGGCAAACCCTGCTGTACTCTTTCACCACAACTTTCTCTTACTCTTACTTCCTGTTTGTGTTGTGCCTGTAATTCAAAGGGTCAGCCTTGTCACACTGTGTCACGCTGAATCTCCCCAAGAACTACGTTAAGGGTACACGTGTCTGTGGAGTGCTCAGCCACTTGCACGTTGATTTCACAAGCAGGCTGTTCCGTTGATCGGATCAACTGGAACCCTCGTTGTCGTAACCGACGGAGTGCCAACATACGTAATAATGACAAGGTAACTTTACTAAATTCTTCATGAAATTTCAAAATTAACTGTAATAAAGACAGTGTGTTTCAACAGAAATATAGTAACAAAAGGGTTAAAAGTACAATAAGAACTGGCTGAGTACATCAAAATGTCGTGGGTGAGAGGGTTATTAACCAATGGGTCAGTTACATCTAAGTACAAGATGCGTATGGCAGGAGATTCAGATGGAGAAAATGTTGAGGTATGAAAACGAAAGCTGTAGAAACATTTTGTTACCTAGGACAGGGGTTTTCAAACTTTTTGACTTGCGGACCCCTTTATATTTCAGGCTTTACCTTAGGGACCCCCTTATAAATGCTTATGAAATTTATACATAAATATTTGCTTAAAATAACATATATTTTTACATTTATTTATTTAACAGTATTGAACAAATAGGTTTATTGTCAATTAAAAGATTTCGATTAAAAAACATATATAAAGTCAAATTGCCCATTAAAAGTATTTGCTGTCCACGGACACCCTGTCTTGTCCTTGCGGACCCCCTGTGGTCTGCGGACCACAGTTTGAAAACCCCTGACCTAGGAGATATTCTGCATGGAGAAAGTGGATCGGACTAGGTGACGGAGGCTAGAATGAGATGGGTATGGAGGACACTCCCTAGTTAGCATACAATCCAGGAACTGAATGGTATGTTAATGAGGAGGAGAATGTCACTGAAACTGAGGGGAAAGGAATATACTGCTTGTATGAGAAGTGCTATGATTTATGGGAGTGAGACATGGGTAATGAACATAGAGCATCAGAGAATTCTGGGAAGAACAAGGACGAAAATGATTAAGTATTGCTGTCAATTCTCCTCAAACTGTCCATGCTGCATGCCTGTTTTGATGCACTGAAAATACTGCTCAGTATTTGGTTATTTTAGCAGATATATTCTGCATGGGATCACCTACATGCTTCTAAAATATGTCCCAAAACAGCATTTCACAGGCTAAGATCATCTGGGATCTCAAAGGGAGAAATATAGATTACTCTATTTTGTGGAGTTTGTAGTTTCACTTACAGAAGGGATGGCAGTAGCTGTAATTTGTGCTCTGAGGAGGTGCCAGAAATCCTCAATTGTAGATCTAATTTAATTAACAAGAAAATGAGTAATCAATCTATTTTCTAAATTAAACTTACATTAATTTATTCATTTTCCACAAGGGGTTTAATGGACTATGAAGTTCGTTGAGAGCCTCCATGTATGCTTTCTGACTGAGAACTGCCTGGAAATCTTTCAGAAGTGTGTCTTTTACTTTCTGTAAAATAGAAACAAAAATAAATTTAATGATAAAGAAAAGAAAACTGATATACAAATCTCCTCCAATTGATTCACACGTATTCCTCAAATTTTCTTAAATCAATGCCACTGATACACATATATCTGACTTTAATCTGTGTCACTTATACTCACTTCACTTATTGCAAACATTTACCAAATCCTTCAATTTTCAAAAGTACATCTTTCTGGACTCTATTTCTGACCTGAGAATTATATTAAGAGTACATGTGCCTGTGGACAGCTATCATTATAGCTAACTTTCAAAGCTTTGTTTGTGTTTTCAAACTCAATTTGTAAATATGCTGATCTCTATCAACATGAAACCTCAGGTGCCAGAAAATTAACAAAAGTTTACATTAAAAAACTGTTTATACAAAAAATTGTTTATTTCTGGTGCTGAATACTCATTCTCCCAGTTTGTTACTAAAGTGTGCGTGGGGGATGGGGTTTAGAAGTAAGCAACTACATACCTTGTCACCAATGTTCAACGTTGTGTTCTTGATAAGCATATTGGCTGAGTTAATCTTCAACAAAGCTTCATTTTGACGTATCAAGTCCTTCGTGTGATCAGCACAAGATTTACAGTAGACTTCCAGTATGAGACCAAACCTTACATTTACTTGGCATTCATGCATTTCTGACCTAAATGGTTTCCATGGGGATGTTTGTTTTGTTTTTTAAAAAGGAGAAAATAATTATATATAACAAATCCATATACAAATATTCTATGAAACAATACAAGTTAGTATTTATGCATCACTATAGAAAACATGTTTCTTAATTCATATATAAAACAAGGGGGGATTTAACATTTTTATCAGTAAGTTCATCTGAAAACATGAGACAGTGCTCAGAGCCCCGATTGTAACATCCTGACTAGTCAGACTGAGGTGATTGATAATCAAGCACAAGCCTCTTCAGCTCACTACAGGAGGAGAGACGGTTTTAAAGGGTGGCATTTCTAGAGAAGATGGGTTAGGAAAAAGAAAGTGTTCAGTATACAATCTTGTTGGGGAGGGTCACAGTAGGAATGGCGATGAGAAGGAAAGGGGGGAATGCATCTAGAGGCATGGAGACATATATGGATTGATAGTTTAAATGTTTAAAAGAGAACAAAGACTATTGAAATAGAAAGAGAAGATAGAGACCGACAGTATGTCAGTGCATTAATGGTTATTCCATGTTCAGAGATCAAATATTTTCCAGTCCTGAAGATGGAACCCTAGTCTTTAGCATGCATCACAATGTTTTAAAGTCTTCTCTTTCCATGCTGGCATGCTAGATGAGATTGGCTGAGACAGTATTCTGCAGGCAGATGCTCTTCCTGATGCAAACCATTCTTTTTTTCTATTTTAAGTACAGCGCTTCTATTTCATGACACATTTTGTCCTTGAGCAAGACACTTTATTTCACGTTACTCCAGTCCTCCCAGCTGGCAAAATTGACTCATACCTGTAATTCAAAGGACCAGCCTTGTCACACTGAATCTTCCTGAGAACTATATTAAGGGTAAACATGTGTGTGCTGTGGAGTACTCAGCCACATGCATGTTGGTTTCACAAGTAGGCTGTTCCATTGATTTCTCAACTGGAACCCTCATTCTTGTAACAGACAGATTACCAATTATTCTTATACAAGAATATTGTTGACAGTGCTTTCAAAGTTCCAGCCAGCTAAGCCAACTCATCAGATTAATATAAAATTGTTTTTATTATAACTGAACATAAAAACCAACATTAATGTATATATATGTGTGTATATATATGTGTGTGTGTGTGTGTGTGTGTATGTATATACAAATAGATAGATAGATAAAGTTAGATAAGGCCGATTTATGGGATTACCCTGGGTTTCACATCTATACAATGCTTAGCTTTACAGTGTATCGTCAGATCCCAAACCTGTTGGCTTATGGCCTCTCGAGAATGACCTTGGTATCGTGTGGATCCCAGTAAGCCAGCATGAATTTCCTGAAGTGCAAGCATGGTCTGAAGACCTCTGTTCTGGAGTTGAGGATATTCCCCAGGTCAAGGGAATCCTTTTGTATCCTTGCCTGTTCCTATGCACAGTTTACAATGCTTGATCCCATTTATGTAGGGGCCTGGATTTTCTAGGATTCTCCATGATATATATATATATATATATATATATATATATATATATATATAGAGAGAGAGAGAGAGAGAGAGAGAGAGATACACCCACTACACTCTTGGAGTGGTTGGTGTTAGGAAGAGCATCCAGCTGTAGAAACTCTGCCAAATCAGATTGAAGCCTGGTGTAGCCATCTGGTTCACCAGTCCTCAGTCAAATCGTCCAACCCATGCTAGCATGGAAAGCGGACGTTAAACGATGATGATGATGATGATGATGACATACACACATATGCTATATACATACACCCATATACATACATACACGGACACAAATGAACACATGCAGAAATGAAACAAAATAAAGAAGCACAAAAGACTTACTTGAGAAGCCAGAAAAATCTATGTCCAAAACACCGGTTTCGTAAAGCTCGGCTTAACAGCAGCTCAACGACTGGACAATATAAATAACTTTCATACTTCAGTATCTGTACTAATTGTAGCAGATACTGCATGATTTCATCATCTCTAGAGAATAAAGATATGAATATATATATATATATATATAAAAAATATAAATGAGAAGTAAAAATTATTTCAAAAGCGATATCTACAATAAACCCTTGATTAACTAATAGGAAGGCAAAGTGTGTTTAATACCAAAATTCCATTAGCTTGAAGCTAGCTTAAGACTATTTTTTAATGCTTTCAATGAAGAAAAATAAAGCTTCAATAAACTAGTACACAACATAATACATTTCTTCATCTTCTTCTTCTTCTTTACCATCCTCATCATTTAGCAGCTATTTTCCATGCTGACATGAGTTGGACAGTTTGACTGGAGATGGTAAGCCAGAAAGCTATACCAGGCTCCAGTCTGTTTTGTCTTGGTTTCTATGGCTGCATGCCCTTCCTAATACCAACCACTCCACAGAGTGTACTGGTATGAATGCGTACACGCAGACAGACAGGGCTTTTCTGTTGATCGGCTCAAATGGAACCCTCATCATCAGAACTGACAGAGTGCCAGTAAAAAAAAGAAGAAAAAATGTTTTAGACTAGAAAATTCATTTAGAATCACTCCTAAAATCTGAAATGATATTAGAAATTTTAACTTACGGCAGTTCTTGAAGACAACTCACAGCAAATTCTCTCACAACTCTGTCAGCATATGCAAAATCAAGTAAACCTAAACTGTGTTCACAGTTTAGTTTTGGCCAACTCATTAATAATGCTTGCATCTGAAACAATCAAACAAATGAATTAATTAACTAATTGATAATGGAAACTGATGAACATAATAGCAAGAAAAGGAATGAAGGGAGAAATGAATAGCGGAAAAGGAATGAAGGGAGAAAAGTGAACACTAGGGTAGGCCAGAGTTGATAGAATGTGGGACACAGCAGTACCAATCCATATATATATAAGAAGTACCCTGATATGGGTGGTTGCCTCTCAGTTTTACAGAATATCAGACCCTGGGGGTTAGATTAACTGAAAGAAGGTGGATCAAGGAAGCAATGTTAGGCAACAAACAGTTCTTCTTATGACTTATATCGGGAAATATAACAGACACACTAAACATTCCATTTATTATGCTGCTTGTACACAGATCCATGTTTCATATCCAACAGGATTAGCTGCCTTGTTGGCTTGGAAACCAAAATGATATCTGATCTGAACAAGGTTTATTGACTTCAGAGCAATGAAAGAGAATGTTGGCCCAGACAGAATTTGAACTCAGAACATAAAGAAATACAATCAAGCATTATACTCAACCAGTTCTGTCATCTACCAACATTTATTGGTGGGAGTTTTTTGGGGGGTGGGGGAGTTAATCAATTTTGATCATATCTCTGAAAATCTTTCTTCCTCTTTGAAAATAATTTTTTTTTCTTTTTCTATCTTACCTTTGAAAGATCAATTTTGTTATTCCATTTTACAGATGACAGCAGCAAAGGTAGAGAATTGGGAAACCGATGTTTGATTTCGTGACGCAATCGCCACAGAAGTTCTTTATCCTGTTCAAAGAGAGCATTTCCTTCTTCGATGATTTTCCGTACTTGGTCAATTACGATCTTGTTAGGCCTCCACATCTATCAAAGACATAATTTTAAAACAAAAAACTTTTTTAAAAATGAAAGCATTTTTCACATTTAATTTATAACATCCCATATTAAGAACACTTATACCAAACTGACACTTTTTATTCTTTATATTAAACAAGGGACTAATAGTTTTCTCACTTAACAGACCTCAAGAAAAAAAAATTCAGAATCCTTGTCCGGTACCAGACTGATCCTAAATCTAATCAGTTCGTGCCAGTCACAAGGTCAAACATCCCTGAAAGCTTCATCCAAATCCATCCAGCGGCTCTTGAAATATCTTGTCCACAGACAAACAAACAAACAAACACAACTGAAAACAATACTTCCACCTTCACTAAGGAAGAGGTAATAATAATAATAATAATAATAATAATGATAATAATAAATAGAAATAAATGTGAACAGAGAAATGACAGACTTACTGGAGATCCAAATGAACCAACAGGCTCCATATTTTCAGCAGCTTTACCTAAAATCTGTAAATAAAAAATAACATTAAAAGACACTTTTGTTACATTAATCATTGGAAGCAGAGTTTTCTTTCTTAAAAAACAAAATGCAAAAATCTCTTAGATATTTGTTCTGTAGTGAGTTAGACACATTCCCTGTCAGAAATGCAGTCACCAGAGATTGGCTTGACTTACTTAAAAACTGCATAACCAACAATGCTGTTATTTACCAACTGTAATATAAGATTTTAGCAATATAGTAAATGAGCTGGATCACATGATATCAAAAGCTCAGATTTCAACAGTTGTCACATGACACATTTTCCCAAACATCCTTGAGCAAAGCTTTTAATACCACTATCTAATGATTAACTAATTGCTCCACTTAATTTGACTGTACTGAAAAAAAAAAAAAAGACACATATGAGGTCTGATGAATGACCATGGGATTGCACCTAGAAAGTTACCCTCTGAGGTACAAGTCCGGGCAAGATTGTTTTATGGAAGGCCAGCAATTGCTCATGCATACCAGCCACCCCTCTCCACACCACTGATGTTATCCAAGGGAAAAGCAAAGGCCGATACAGCTTGGCACCAGTGATGTCGCAACTCATTTCTACAGCTGAGTTAACTGGAGCAACGTGAAATAAAGTGTCTTGCTCAAGAACACAACACGCAGCCCAGTCCGAGAATCAAACTCTGAACCTCACGACCGTAAGCTCGACGCTCTAACCACAGTAGTAGATAAAGATGTTGATTAATGCAATGCAGCCATGTAGAGGTTTTGAATTCAATCCCAAGTATAGCATTAAGGTTATTCATAAAACATTGACTGAAGCAAAAGGTGTCATGAAACGCAGAGAGTCGAATGAGAATAGTGTACCACCACAGATCAAGTAAAGGGCTAGGTTTGAAATTCTGATACAACAACAGAGTTCAACACAAGACACCTGAAGAAGTCTGGAGCATACAATAATTAAAATGTAGTAAAAGCAATAATCAAGATAAGGAGGACACCACTTTCACTATTATAAGCAGTATACATAATTCTTCAAACCCTCTCGAAAATTAAACTCAATTGTCTTTAATTCACGGAGAATTCTACTTCATTTTTGTATCTGGCTTGCAAGGTTGTTTATGTGAATTCGTGTGTTGAAACAGATTTTGTTGCGTCCAGGGAGAGTCATTATGCCAATATAATTAACACACACACTGATTCAATTCCACTCCTTTTTCTTCATTAGCCAATTCGTTAAATACCCAACTAACTAATACATGATGGCCGTCCACTCATGACCGAGGAAGACCATTGCCGACCTTCAGGAACATTGTGCGCTCTAGGACTAACTTATATTTTGCATTTGCAGCTCTGTTGGTGGCTAATGAGCCCTGCTCTTGACAAGCATACACAACTGCAAACATTGCAGATTAAGCTTTCCCCATTCACTATATGAGCCATGCGCTTTCGTGCAGCTCGCTTAAGTTCTTCATGCTGGATACGTGCTCTCTCAAAAGTGTCGATCCCCTCCTTAACTTGCTTCCTCCATCCGTGGCGATGACAGGCATTGTTCTCCCAGTCAGTGTCCTGCATATCACAGGCCTTTAATGAGGACTTGACACAGTCCTTAAAGCGCAGCCTTCGTTTCTGCCGGAGTCTCATTCCATTCACAAGTTCTCCATAGAGAACATACATACATACATACGTACGTACATACATACGTATGTATATACACAAGCACTTGTACATGCTGGCATGCACACACACGCATGCAATAAATCCCAAACAAATACTGCCTCTCTAACAGACTAAGTCAATAGTCATTGAAAATGTTGCAAGAAGCAACAAAAAAGCTTTGACAAACAAAAACAAAACAAATTTGTAGGATATTTTACCATTTGGCTATTAATAAAGAAAAGAAGTAGAATTGAACCAGTGTGTGTGTGTGTATGTTTATGTATGAGTGTATGTGTTTGAGTGTTTGCATTTGTGTATGAGTATATATATGTGTGTGTGTGTGCATACCTCTGTGTTAGTCCCCTCGTACCGCTTGACAATCGGCATTGATGTGTTAACATACCCTGTAACTTAGCGGTTCAGCAAAAAGTCCAATAGAATAGGCACCAGGCTTAAAAACATAACTGCTGGTGCTGGTGGGGGGGGGAGGCAATTCCTTCGACTAAATATTCTTGAAGGCGGTGCTCCAGCATGGCCGCAGTCTAACGAGTGAAACAAGGAAAATAAAAATAAAAAGATAAACGGTACCTCTTGTTTTTGTGGATATACAATTCTCTTATCTCTGTTATACGTTGAGAAACAAACACGGAGGGTTGTAGCTTTCTTACCGTCAGGATTTGGAGTTACAGTTCCTGGATGAGAGACAAAAACAAAAAAAACACAAACATCATTAACATTTTAGTTGTCTTCTTTATATAGTTATTTATTTATTTATTGCTCACTTTGAGTTAATAAGTCTTTCTGGTACTTAATTTATCGGCCCCGAAAGGATGAAAGGCAAAGTTGACCTTGGCGGAATTTGAACTCAGAACATAAAAGACAGACGCAATACCGCTAAGCACTTCGCCCAGCATGCTAACAGTCCTGCCAGCTCGACAACTTACTTTCAGCAGAATAATGTGAATACTAAAGTGTTAAAATGAGAACTTACCGATAGGAAAGCAAGGTTCATCTAATTGTAGATCATCTTGGATTGGCCACATAAACAGTTCACAGGTGTTACACCGAAGCCGAGATTTGTAATCAAACAAGGGGATGTTTGCCCAAGCTAATGGATTTGCATCCTGGGAATATCATCATGGAAAAAATTGCAAAGAGAAAGAGGACAAATAGTAAGAATGAAAAAATGTTAATTAAAACAGTAAGTAAATGAGGAAGTAAAAATGGTAAAAAAAAAATATATTGTATTGATGATATGGTGAAATATTGGGAGGAAGGGGGAGGGAAGAAGGAAAGAAAGAAAGGAAACGGGAGGGAGGAAGAAAGAAAGAATAAGAAAGAAAATGGGCAAGAAAGTGAAAGAGTAAAATGAAACAAAAAAACAGAAAAAGAAAAAGGAAAAAGTGAAAGGAAAATGAAGAAGAAAGAGAAAAGAATGAAAGAAAAGAAAGAAAAATTCAATGAAAAGGAGGAGGAATGACACAAAGAAAGCGAATGAATGAATGAATGACTGTTGTACCTTATTCCTCTTATTCTTCCCTGTGCCAACAGAATACAACATGAAACAGATCCGGGTCATCTCCGGGAGGTCACTGACCAAGTGGTCAAAGGTCAGTTCTGAATTCCAGACACAGGTCCGCTGGGATAGAGTCTGTTCGTCTGTTGAGACCACATCACACAACACATCGTGACCAAGATAGAGACCTGCAACTACCTTTACCTGATTAGAGAAAATTGGAAAAAGCACATCAAAGAAAGAATTTCTAATGCGAATCACTGAATAATTTTGATCTTTTATCGGAAAATTTTAAAAAGAATAACTTACTCTGTTGCCATCCGAAATTTCCACTTGAGTAACACAATTGATTTTGATAGTAACTCTTGTAAAGATATCCCAAGAATGTATATCTGGTATGACATTTTCTTGAGTATTCCGTGAAGAAAATGAAGACGACGATTTCCTGGGTGGTATAATTGGAGCTGGTACTAAAAAAATATGGCAATAACAAAAGAAAAAAAAAATCAAACATCAGAAGAAACTTACAGGAAAGTAAAATAAGAAATGTTACCCCAATTATTAGTGCTCTATTAAAATTAGTGTTCATAATAGCATATATATATATATATATATATATATATATATATATATATATATATGTATAGGCGCAGGAGTCGCTGTGTAGTAAGTAGCTTGCTTACCAACCACATGGTTCTGGATTCAGTCCCACTGCGTGGCACCTTGGGCAAGTGTCTTCTACTATAGCCTCGGGCCGACCAAAGCCTTGTGAGTGGATTTGGTAGACGGAAACTGAAAGAAGCCTGTCGTATATATATGTATATATATATATATATATATATATATATATATATATATATATATATATATATATATCTCATCATCATCATCATCATCATCATCATCGTTTAACGTCCGCTTTCCATGCTAGCATGGGTTGGACGATTTGACTGAGGACTGGTGAAACTGGATGGCAACACCAGGCTCCAATCTAATTTGGCAGGGTTTCTACAGCTGGATGCCTGTGTATATATGTGTGTGTGTCTGTGTTTGTCCCCCCAACATCACTTGACAACCGATGTTGGTGTGTTTACGTCCCCGTAACTTAGCGGTTCGGCAAAAGAGACCGATAGAATAAGTACTAGGCTTACAAAGAATAAGTCCTGGGGTCGATTTGCTCGACTAAAGGCAGTGCTCCAGCATGGCCACAGTCAAATGACTGAAACAAGTAAAAGAGTAAAAAGACTAAAGAGTATATATATATATATATATATATATATACTCTTTACTCTATATATATATATATATATATATATATGGCAAATGAAAGACGGAAGATGGAACATGCGAGAATTTATTAATCCTGACAATTGTTTTGATAGATCTAGCATAGATCCCTCATGGGTGGGACACTCAGCAACTGGATCAGGAGCATCCGGCAGAGTGCAGATGTATCCCGTTGGGTGATAAATAGATACAACTCGTTAAAATAACAGTTCCGCATATATATATATATATATATATATATATATATATATCTCATCATCATCATCATCATCGTTTAACGTCCACTTTCCATGCTAGCATGGGTTGGACGATTTAACTGAGGACAGGTGAAACCAGATAGCTACACCAGGCTCTAATCTGATTTGGCAAAGTTTCTACAGCTGGATGCCCTTCTTAATGCCAACCACTCAGAGAGTGTACTGGGTGCTTTTACGTATCACCCACATGAAGGCCAGTCAGGCGGTACTGGCAACGGCCATGCTCAAAATGGTGTATTTTATGTGCCACCCGCACAAGAGCCAGTCCATATATATAATTATAATATAGGGTATCTAAGAGATACCGCCACGCTGAAAAATAGCAGTCAAATCTTGACTCTAAACCACAATAAATGTTCATATAGCACAAAGAGCGAAGACAAAATAAACTAGTAAAAATAACTGGATAATTCCAGATCCCGGATTTCTGGCTTTGCATAATAAATGCTTTGCCTTCATCGGTGGAATATACTCAGAAAAGCACATAAATACAAATATATATATATAAACACACAGTATACCCACATATACGAACGTATACATACATATATATACACGTATCCGCGTCGGTGTCTCCTGTCGTGCACACCCGGAAGAAAGGTCTCCTGTCGCGTGGCTCGTCCACGACAGTCGTCAGCACCGCCTGCGAGGGCGCGGCTGCCGGCGATATATATATATATACATATATGCATGCATGTATGTGTGTATATCATCCTCATCATCATTTAATATCCATTTTCCATGCTAGCATGGATTGGACAGTTTGACCAGAACTGGCAAGCTGAAAAACTTCACCAGATTCCAGTTTGATTTGGCTTGGTTTCTACAGCTGGATGCCCTTCTTAATGCCAACCACTTTACAGTGTGTGTACTAGGAGCTTTTAATGTGCAACTGGCATAAGTGCTCTTTATGTGGCACCAATATATATATATATATATATGTGGCACTCTGTCGGTTACAATGATGAGGGTTCGAGCAGATCTGATCAATGGAACAGCCTGCTCATGAAATTAATGTGGAACTGTGTCATCATTCTTTTAATGGTTTCTTTTCCATGCTTCCATGGATTTGAAGGACTTTATTGAAGCATATTTTCTACAGCCTGATGCCCTGCTAACTGCCAACCCTGACTCATTTCCAAGCAAACAAACAGATGTGTGTGTGTGTATATATACACATGTACATGTGTGTTTGTATATGTATACGCGCGCGTGTGTGTGTGTGTGTGTGTGTGTGTGTGTGGTGATGATAAATGGAACAGTGGTGGTGATAATGATGATGGTGGTGGCAGTCATGATAATAGTTATAGTGATGATGATGATGACCATCGTCATCATAGTGGCGGTGGCCACAATGGTGTGCAGGAGGAGAAAGATACTTGAGAAGAAACAACAAAACACAACAACAATATACAGAATACTTACAAGAAACTTCCGACCGAGTCACCAAACATACCCTGGGAACAGAGTCCTTGTGAAGACATTCATAAATAAACTGAAATAAATGCAAAACAAATATTATAATAATAATAATAATAATAATAATAATAATAATAATAATAATAATAATAATATGCCCGGATGCAGTACCAGGCAGTGGCTCTCATGGCTTTTGATCTTAACTGATTGGAAGTCTTATCATGTACATTGTTTTGTCTTGGTATAAAAGATTGGCTACAGCAAATATTCTGCTTAATACCACAGATTTGCTTGTCAGTTGTTTGACCTTAACCAGTTGAGCATGTTCCTTAGTGGCTGATGATATGTGCATCTCTGATCATGAGCAGAAGTAGTGGGGTGGGGAGCATCATAGCCATGTGTCGAGAGGAATTCTTTGGGGTTTGGATAATTCACATTTGGAAACATGGGTGTTTTGTTCATCATCCTTAAACAACCCTTATTCAGGGACCTTTTGAGTGGGATGAGCTACTCGACCTGAAGAAAATTCTAACTGGGCCCCCACCTGCGAGGTCATGCGCTGTTTATCTTGATATGAGATCACCATGTCACGTACATATGGTTGTGATGCATGTGCCTGGTGTACCCTTATCAGACGGGTAGTCATGATGGGTATAATGGGCTTCGTATATTTTACCCCAGTGTCACTTTGATGGCATGCACTGCTCTCTCACTTAATAATAATAATAATCCTTTCTACTGGAAGCACAAGGCCTCAAATTTGGGGGAAGGGATTAAGTCGATTACATCGACCTCAGTGTGTAACTGGTACTAATTTCATCCGCCCCGAAAAGATGTAAGGCAAAGTCAACCTCGGCGAAATTTGAACTCGGAATGTAACAGCAGACAAAATACCGCTAAGCATTTCACCCAGCATGCTAACAATTCTGCCAGCTCACTGCCTTAATAATAATAATAATAATAATAATAATAATAATAGTAATAATAATGGGCTTTGTATATTTTACACCAGTGTCACTTTGATGGCATGGACTGCTCTCTCACTCAATAATAATAGTAATAATAATAATAATCCTTTCTACTATAAGCACAAGGCCTGAAATTTTGTGGGAGGGAACTAGTCAGTTATATCAACCCCAGTGTTTCACTGGTACTCAATTTATCAACCCTGAAAGGATGAAACGCAAAGTCAGTCTCAACAGAATTTGAAGTCAGAACGAAGCGACAGGTGATATACCACTAAGTTGTATCGTCCAGGATGCTAACGATTCTGCTAGCAGTGAGCTAGCAGAATCGTTAGCATCCTGAAAGGATGAAACGCAAAGTCAGTCTCAACAGAATTTGAAGTCAGAACGAAGCGACAGGTGATATACCACTAAGTTGTATCGTCCAGGATGCTAACGATTCTGCTAGCTCACTGCCTTTTTAATAATGTTAATAATAATCCTTTCTACTATGCACTCAAAGCCTGATGATTGCAGTGTTCAACTGGTACAGAATTACCTCGACCCTGAAAGGGTGAAAGGCAAAGTCAACCTCAGCAGAATTTGAACTCAGAACATAAAAATGAATAAAATGTTGTTAATCATTTTGTACAATGCATTAAAGGTTCTGCCAGCTCACCGCTTTACAATATGTCCAAAACATAAAAGGAAGAATACCTTAAAATCTATGAGAGCATGGTTTCCATATAAATATTCATCCAATCCTGATACTTTGAGCAAATAGTTAGTAGCATCCAAATCTTTAAGTCCCAGCTCCTTAGCTCTTCTTTTTACCAGATCAGACACTAACTGTTTTGGGTAAAAGCTGCACAATACTTCTTCTTTGACAACCTAGATTTACAAAAATAAAAACCCAACAATATTAATAATAATAATAATAATAATAATAATAATGATGATGATGATGATTTCATTTATTTGCCAGAAGGGTGAAGGATGAGAGGGACAATACAGAGACAGACATAAAGTGTGGGGATTTACAGATAATAATGAAATGATAAAAAAAAATGTATACTCAGTGACATATATGCATAGCATACCAAGTTAAAAAAAAGTGGGGGGATGATAGAGATGTGGCCCTCTTGATACAGGAATGCCTCTAGGGATAATCGAGGAACCCCACTGTCCGGAATTTCCCAGAGACCCTATGAGCAAGTGCCCCTTCCAATTCCTTCTCTCCGACTCACAGGACTACACTTAGAGAGGCACCATCCACTCTTGCCATTTTCACAACTTTCACCCGCCTCTCAATAAACTCACTCAAGGACAGCACTTTGCTCTCCACTCTCAATTTCCTTTTCAATGTATCTGTCCTCATGCCTTTCAGCCTTGTCCACCAAACAACCTCTTTTGCCACAGCCACCAGGCAAAGGAAAACTGCCTTGCCTATCCGATTGAAGGAGGGTGGCGGTGCGATCATCACTACAAACTCGGCCAACAGACGGATCCGTCCCACACGTGACAGCAGCTGTTCAGCATAACCCCTCAAGTCAGCAATTCCCAGACACTGAACGAGGGTGTGCAGAATGATTTCATCACTCTGCGTGCACCTCGGACAAGTCTGTCTGACAGCAGATCCATGCCTGTAGAGCTTATCTCGAACCGGTAGTGCCCCCCCCCCCCCACCAGTAGCACTGCCAGGCCAAGGAGATCTGAAAATTATCCATAATAGTTCCCGACCAGAAAGTCCTCTGGAACAGACTAGCTAGGTCATTCTCGTCAGCTCCCAGTGTCTCCCTGGGAATGTCATTGCACTTCCCCACCACTAATCCTCTATAAATTTCTAATATAAAACATCCACTGATCCCATTGCCCAACTGGTAGAAGGTTGTGAGTGCCTGACGACACTCTAGGTGCCAGGCAGCCAGTCTCCCTGCTTTCTTCACACAGGACTGCAGCTCTGTCAAGGAAATGAGCTGCGGAAAGATGAACCTCACAAATGGAACCCACACACACTCACCACCCAGAAATCGTTGCAGGTGGTGTAATCTAAGCACATGTCAGCATACCTAATCTGCCACTCAGAGGATGCTGGCAACAGATTGACTGCCTGACCATTGGAACACGTCCCTTCCACAAGAATTTAAATAAGAGATGTTCCAAACTGGTCAAGCAGTAACTTGGACAAGGCATGGTGGTCAGGCGATAAATGATAACAGAGGTGATGTAATCATTTGTCACCTTCGCCCAACCTCTCAGGGACAGCTTTCTTTCAGCCCATTTCTGGGTAAGGCTGGCCATCCTGTTTGCCATCTCATCCCAGTTCTTATCAACCTGAAGGTCAGGACCAAAACCAGACCCTGAGCACTTTAACAGGACCGTTAGTTCATCATCATCATCATCATCGTTTAACGTCCGCTTTTCAATAACAATAATTAACTGATTGGAAGTGTTATCATGTACATTGTTTTGTCTTGGTATAAAAGATGGGCTACAGCAAGTATTCTGCTCAATACCACAGATTTGCTTGTCAGTTGTTTGACCTTAACAAGTTGAGCATGTCCCTTGGTGGCTGACAATATGTGCATCTCTGATCATGAGCAGAAGTAGTGGGGGAGCATCATAGCCATGTACTGAAAGGAATTTTGTGGGGTTTCAATAATTCCTCTGGAAACATGGGTGTTTTGTTCAACATCCTTAAACAACCCTTATTCAGGGACCTTTTGAGTGGAAAGGGCCACTCAACCTAAAGAAAATTCTAACTGGGCCCCACCTGCAAGGTCATGCGCTGTTTATCTTGATATGAGAGCACCATGTCATGCACATGTGGTTGCGATGCATGCATCTGGTGTACCCTTATCAGACGAGTAGTCATGATGGGTATTTTGGGCTTCGTATATTTTACCCCAGTGTCACTTTGATGGCATGCACTACTTTCTCACTCAATAATGATAATAATAATAATAATGGTTTCAAATTTTGCAACAAGGGCAGCAGTTTTGGGGAAGGGGATAAGTCGATTACCCCAGTATTCAACAGGTACTTATTTTATCAACTCAGAAACGGTGAAAGACAAAGTCAACCCACAGAATTTGAACTTTGAACATAAAGGCAGAGAAAATGCTTCTAAACATTTTGTCCAGTGTGCTAATGATTCTACCAGCTCACTGCCTTAATAATAATAATAATAATAATAATAATAATAATAATAATAACAACAACAACAATTAACAAGGAAGTACTACAGCTAATTTATTTGACTAACCAATTTAAAAAAATAGTGTCCCAGTATAGCCATAGTCCAGTGGCTGAAACAAGTAAATGCGTACAACAACACATATTCTTTTCTACTCTAAGCACAAGGCCCAAAATTTTGGGGGAGGGGTCCAGTTGATTACATTGACCCCAGTACCCTGAAAGGATGAATGGCAAAGTTGACCTCAGAGGAATTTGAACTCAGAACATAAAGACAGATGAAAAACCGCTAAGCATTTCACCTGGTGTACTAACATTTCTTATTTCTTTATTACCCACAAGGGGCTAAACATAGAGGGGACAAATAAGGACAGACAAAGGGATTAAGTCAATTACATCGACCCCAGTGCGTAACTGGTACTTAATTTATCGACCCCGAAAGGATGAAAGGCAAAGTCGACCTCGGCGGAATTTGAACTCAGAACGTAACGGCAGGCGAAATACCGCTAAGCATTTTGCCTGGCGTGCTAACGTTTCTGCCAGCTCACCGTCTTTATAATAACACATGTTGCTGATCAATTTATCAACACAGAAATAGATAATGAAGTGAACATACCTTTTTGTCTCGAGAGACCTCAATTGAAAAATAACCCTCAGTTAGTTTCTCTGCATTCAATTTCTCTATAATCGTTGTTCTCAATTCTTTTTTACACAGCCGAGGAGGGAAGCAGTATCTAATTCTTTCATCCCATCCCTACAAGAAAAAAAAAAAAAAGTTAAAACCAAAATAACCGGAGAAAGTCTACAAACTTCTATATTTTGTCTTTCTTTGTCTTTCTTTTCTTTTCTAGTTTCAGCTCGAGAGCTGTGGCTTTGCTGCACTTTCACCAAACCTCCTCTGATGTGTGACATTTAGCAAATGAAGGAGTTTGACATTGCTGCCCTTATCTGTGTGAGGTGGGTTCATCCCGAACCCTTGATAAGAGGAGATCCAGTTTTGTTTTGAAGATGCCTACATCTACTCTATGTTGGTCTCTCATGCTTTGTGTTTGTCCCTGCAGTGAAAAACAAACAAAAAAAAAAAAACAGTTTTTATACATTATTCATTAAAAGTTTCATTGCCAGTACCGCCTGAATGGCCTTCGTGCGGGTGACACGTAAAAGCACCCACTACACTCTCTGAGTGGTTGGCGTTAGGAAGGGCATCCAGCTGTAGAAACTCTGCCAAATTAGATTGGAGCCTGGTGTTGCCATCCGGTTTCACCATTCCTCAGTCAAATCGTCCAACCCATGCTAGCATGGAAAGCGGACGTTAAACGACGATGATGATTATAAGTGTCAATTCTAAACAGGATCAATGAGAAGAATCAGATACTGTGTGTCATGGTATAAATAAATTAAGGTGCAATTGCATTGGATGTGCAGCATAAAAAAAGTTTCTTAATTAATCTTTCAGGTAACTGTTAGAGACCCTCTAGGAAAAAGGGAGATAACTTTAAGAAATCTAGAAGGTATTGCTCAAAAATTTATTTACATATTTAGAAGAAAATCTTGCTAATTCTAAGACTAACAAATTATCATGTAGATATAAGCAACATCAAAGGCAGGTTAACTAGCAAGTTAGCAAGTTAGTTTTTGTTTGTGGCAGATGTTCAGGTGCAATAAAGACTGCAAACAAACAGGAAACAACTTCTATCTCATTCCAGGGTGAAAAACTAGAGGTAGTCGATAGCTTCCGCTATCTGGGCGACCAAGTTAGTAGTGGGGGTGGGTGCGCTGAAAGTGTAGCTGCTAGAATAAGAATAGCCTGGGCAAAGTTTAGAGAGCTCTTACCCCTGCTGGCGACAAAGGGACTCTCACTCAGAGTAAAAGGCAGACTGTATGACGCATGCGTACGAACAACCATGCTACATGGCAGTGAAACATGGGCTGTAACTGCTGAGGACATACGTAAGCTCGCAAGGAATGAAGCCAGTATGCTCCGTTGGATGTGTAATGTCAATGTGAATACCCGTCAGAGTGTAAGTATCTTGAGAGAAAAGCTGAACATTAGAAGCATCAGTTGTGGCGTGCAAGAGAGACGATTGCGCTGGTATGGACATGTGGTGAGAATGGAGGAGGATAGCTGCGTGAAAAAGTGCCACACCCTAACAGTTGAGGGAACCCGTGGAAGAGGTAGGCCCAGGAAGACCTGGGCTGAGGTGGTGAGGCAAGACCTTCGTACATTGGGCCTCACCGAGGCGATGACTACGGACCGAGACCTTTGGAAATGGGCTGTGCGTGAGAAGACCCGGCAAGCCAAGTAAGATCGTTGCCAGTGCCCCTGGACTGGTTCTTGTGCGGGTGGCACATGAGATGCACCATTTTGAGCGTGGCCGTTGCCAGTACCGCCTGACTGGCTCCTGTAGGATTTTCGAGCGAGATCGTTGCCAGTGCCCCTGGACTGGCTTGTGCGGGTGGCACATAAAAGACACCATTTCGAGCGTGGCCGTTTTCGTGCGGGTGACACGTAAAAGCACCCACTACACTCTCTGAGTGGTTGGCGTTAGGAAGGGCATCCAGCTGTAGAAACTCTGCCAAATCAGACTGGAGCCTGGTGTTGCCATCCGGTTTCACCAGTCCTCAGTCAAATCGTCCAACCCATGCTAGCATGGAAAGCGGACGTTAAACGATGATGATGATGATGATGATATAAAAGAGTTCAATTATCCCTTTGGCACTTAAACAAGCCATATCAAGCCCAAATGTTCTCCCTGTTTTATGTTCAAATTGGCCCAATCCAGCCTCTCACACCTACCCTACAATGTCATTCTAAAAATAAACAGTCATGTTATCAAAAATTTTCAAAGCTATGAGATAATGCATAATTAATTCAAAACAATATGAATAAATATGGATTACATTTGACAGAATGATTTGAATGTTAAAGAGTTAACCCTTTCGTGACCAACCCAGCTGAAATTGGCTCTGGCTCTGAGTACAAATGTCTTCTTTTCTGAATTAAAGTTCTGAATTAAAATCTTCCACCAAACCTTAGTCACAATTTATGTTCCTAACACCAGCTGAATGATAACTAAGTTATTTTACAAAGTTCTTTGTTATATTTAAAGTAATCGAAAGAAACACAGAGCATCTAAAAATAAATACAGAAATGAAAGGGTCAAACAAACAGGAACAATTTATCTCACCTAATTTTGGAAAGGGATAGCATCAGGGTCTCTGCAATATCATTAGTAATCTGGTCAGCCAGCAAGTCATAGATAATGCGTTCCAGAAAAGGAAAAAAACTAATAAAATAACACAAGTCCAGGGGTCACCTTCATCATCATCATCATCATCATTGTCGACGTCATTTAACGTCTGCCTTCCATGCTAGCATGGGTAGGGCAGTTTCACAAGAGCTGGTCAGGCAGAAGCCTGCACCAAACTTCTGTAACTGTTTTGGCAGGATTTTTACAGCTGGATGCTCTTCCAAACATCAACCACTCAGCAGAGTTGACTTAGTGCTTTTTACATGGCACAAGCACCAGCAAGGTCAGTTTTGGCAACGTTTTTACAGCTGGATGCCCTTCCAAACACCAACCACTTTACAGTGTGGACTGTGTGCTTTTGAGTGGCATCTGCACTGACAGGGTCACCAAGTATTTGCAAAACAAACAAAAAAATCTTCTAAGAAGACAAAACCCTTCAAGGTGGTACCCCAACATGGCTGAAAGTTCAATGACTGAAACAAGTAAGAAAGATAAAAAATAATAGTAAAAAATTTCTTACCAAGTGATCCCTTTCTAGAACAATCTTATCACAGTAAGCCTTGATCCTTACACGGAAATTTTCCACTTCACTAGATTGCAGATCTGTTAATTCATAACTTGGAACTAATAATGAGAGTTAAAAAAAATACAAGACAATTAGATACTTAACTTCGTCAAGCATTACCATAGCATTCAATTCTAAGTAGCTCATGATAATTACAACAATTGAGATCCAGTAATCAAAGCCTAGCAAGACTGATTCGTTAAAATTAATTCTCTTGCTATTAATTGAAATTTACACTTTTGATTTTTTTTCTTTTTTTGCCTTGTTTTGCAATTTTTCTGGTGTTTTTTTGTTTTGTTTTATTTCATAAAGTTTCAGCAATGGAAGAAGAACCCAACGAGAAAATTATATTATGAAATTAAATTTGGTGGTAACTAACTTAATATTGAATAGTGTAAGAAAATACATTAAGACAAATTGAAACAAGTGAATACAAAGCATGCACATATGTGCATATATGTTTATGCATATATATATATATCTGTATGTATACACATATGCACATAAAAAGTGCCACAGCCTTGCGGTTGAGGGTACTCGTGGAAGAGGTAGACCCAGGAAGACCTGGGATGAGGTGATGAAGCAAGACCTCCGAACATTAGGCCTCACCGAGGCAATGACTTGTGACCGAGACCTTTGGAAATATGCTGTGCGTGAGAAGACCCAGCAAGACAAGTGAGACCATAACCTGTGGCCTTTACCAGGGGTGTAGCCAGCCCACTTATGCGTACCTGTCCTTCTTTGGACACAAAACCCTGCTTGCGAAGACCCGTTGAGGCAAGTGAAATCGAAATTGAAAATTGAACCAAATTCGTTGACTGGTAACCATGCCAACCTTCCTTCATTGGACACTAAACTCAGCTTGCAAATTCGATGACTGGCACCTGTGCCAGTGGAGCGCTAGCAGCACCATCCGAGTGGGATCACTGCTAGAGCAGCGGTCTCGCTTCCGTGCCAGTGGCAAGTAAAAAGCACCATTTGAGTGTGATCATTTCCAGCTTCGCTTTACTGGCACTTGTGCCAGTGGCATGTGAACAACACATTGGACTGACTCCTGTGCAGCTGGCCTGTAAATAAACACCATTTGAGCGTGGCTGTTACCAGTACTGCTGGACTGGTCCTCGTGCCGGTGGCACGTAAAAAGCACCCACTACACTCTTGGAGTGGTTGGTGTTAGGAAAAGCATCCAGCTGTAGAAACTCTGCCAGATCAGATTGGAGTCTGGTGTAGCCATCTGGTTCGCCAGTCCCCAGTCAAATCGTCCAACCCATGATAGCATGGAAAGCTGACGTTAAATGATGATGATGATGATGAGTACAATTCACCAGATATACCAAAAGACATAATGTGTTACCAAAGGGTATAAGCATGGCAAATCAGTTCTACATTCAAGTCATATCTCTGGCATGGTAGGAACGTCTTCATAACCTCAGATAGACTAGAATTCAGAATCCATGGGTCATATTTTTGCCAAGTAATGCTGATGAATAAGACCAGAGGCATTTGCTCACAGTTGTATTTTATACTGATGTAATCTATATCTGCTAATTTCAGGTGAAGGCACATGGCTCAGTGGTTATAGTGACGAGCTCACAATCATGACGTAGTGAGTTCAACTCCTGGACCAGGCTGTGTGTTGTGTTCTCGAACAAGACATTTTATTTCATGTTGCTCTAGTTCTCTCAGCTGTAGAAATGAGTTGTGATGTCACTGGTGCCAAGCTGTATCAGCCTTTGCCTTTCCCTTGGATAACATCGGTGGTGTGGAGAGGAGGGGAGGCTGGTATGCATGGGTGACTGCTGGTCTTCCATAAAACAACCTTGCCCAGGAGGGGAACTTTCTAGATGCAATCCTATTGTCATTCGTAACCAAAGAGGGTCTTTATCCTTTATCTACTCTCATGAAGTGGAGGCGCAATGGCCCAGTGATTAGGGCAGCGGACTCGCGGTCATAGGATCGTGGTTTCGATTCCCAGACCAGGCGTTGTGAGTGTTTATTGAGTGAAAACACCTAAAGCTCCACGAGGCTCCGGCAAGGGATGGTGGCGAACCCTGCTGTACTCTTTCACCACAACTTTCTCTCACTCTTATTTCCTGTTTCTGTTGTACCTGTAATTCAAAGGGTCAGCCTTGTCACACTGTGTCACGCTGAATATCCCCGAGAACTACGTTAAGGGTACACGTGTCTGTGGAGTGCTCAGCCACTTGCACGTTAATTTCACGAGCGGGCTGTTCTGTTGATCGGATCAACTTGAACCCTCGACGTAGTAAGCGACGGAGTGCCAACAACAACAATCTCATGAAACATAAGTACATTATAAAATGAGACAACACTGACATCGCCGACGCCAATGAAGGTGATGATGACAACGATGTTAGGTAACAGAAATCAAATCAATCGTTCGGTCAATGATTGACCCATACTCACTTGAAATTAAAGAATTTATGCGTCGGTCTAAAGAGTAACGTCTTTCGTTGTTCAATTCTTTTTCTATGAGTTTTAAGCATGTTGCACAAAGTTGTATTTCAGACAGAGAATGACTTTCCCACAATACTTCTTCCTGTTAGAAAGTAATAAAAAAAAAAAAAAAGAATAATTGAAGGCAAAATCAGAAAATGGAAAATTGAAAATTAGCAAACAGAAAATCAGAATTTTAGGAAATTGAAAATGACAAAAAAAAAAAAAAAATGACAAAAAGAATGGGAAAACTGAAAGTAAAAACAATTACCCCCACCTCTGCTTAAGAACCAGTGTTGGTTTGTTTACATTTCTGTAAGATAGCAGTTTGACCAAAGAGACTGATAAAATAAGTGCCAGATTTGAAAATGATAGGTACTGGGATCAATCTGTTTAACTAAACCCGTCAAGGTAGTGCCCCAGCATGGCCACAGTTCAATGACTGAAATAAGTGGTAAAAGGTTACAGGTATAATTGTGTAGTTAAGGAGTCTGGGTCCAATCCCACTGCATAGCACCTTGAGCAAGTGTGAACAAGTGTCTTCTCCCATCACCTTGGGTTAACCAAAGCCATGAGATTGAATTTGAAAGACAGAAACACACATTTCATGTTGTATGTTTTAGCTAATGACATTGATGTACTTGATTGACCTCTGTCCTCTGTTAGAGTGCAGATGACTCCAAAATATAAACCACTGATGTAATCTAATGTCCAGTGTAACAGCAGTAGCAAAACAAAACCTTACTCTGTGCTAAGCAATGGTAATTCTTAGAGGCTATGAGAAACTAAAGAATCATGGAAGTTGTCTTTTCCAGGTCCAACTAATTGGTTGGGTCAGATCAAGTGTGGTGGTACGTGCCATTGCAACGTGTTGCCACATTCATCATTTGTCAGTATATTCCCGGGTCCCTCCAGGTGACCAGTCAAGCAAAATCCCAGTCAGTCCTCATCTCCATGAGACACCTCCTCGTTTGCCGTGACTCTGTGGCATGTGGTTGACCAACACGAGATGTCATCCCAGCTGGATCCTCAGTGAAGAGAACACACAAGGGTTTCACTCACAAAATTGAGCAACATGGCCAAACAGCCTGTGCTGGGGCTCCCGAATCATCGTATCATGAAAGTTGTTTGAAAACAATTACTCAAAAACAATTATTTGGAAAACAGGTTATTCGAAATAAATATTATTTGTTTACTTGATTTTTAATTTTATCATTTTTGCTTAAATAAAATAAAAAATTCAGAACAATTAACATGACTGTGAGGTAAGTAGTTCGCTTACCAACCACATGCTTCTGGGTTCAGTCCCACTGCGTGACACCTTGGGCAAATGTCTTCTACTATAGCCTCGGGCTGACCAAAGCCTTGTGAGTGGATTTGGTAGACAGAAACTGAAAGAAGCCCGCCGTATATATGCGTATATATGCATATATATATATATATATATATATATATATGTATGTGTGTGTATATGTTTGTATGTCTGTGTTTGTCCCCCCAACATCGCTTGACAACCGATGCTGGTGTGTTTACGTCCCCGTAACTTAGTGGTTTGGCAAAAAGAGACTGATAGAATAAGTACTAGGCTTACAAAGAATAAGTCCTGGAGTCGATTTGCTCGACTAAAGGTGGTGCTCCAGCATGGCCACAGTCAAATGACAAACAATTAAAAGAGAGAGTATGTCCTTTTGAATAATTTTCACTCATACAATTTTCCATTCAAATAAATGTTTCTCGAATAATTGCTTTCTCTTTTACTCGTGAAGTGTCCGGGTGTGGAGGCATGTGGCTTAGTGGTTAGGGCGTTGGACTCATGATCATAAGATTGTGGTTTTGATTCCTGGATCAGGTAATACATTGTGTTCTTGAGCAAAACACTTCCTTTCACATTACTCCAGTCCACTCAGGTGGCAAAAGTGAGTAATCTTGTGAGAGACTGGCATCCAGTCCAGGTGGAGAATATATATGCCATGGAAACCAGCCCTTATGAGTCAGGATGACTCAAGAAGGAAGGAAGGAAGGACAAAATGAAAATATAAGTTCCATGCCAAACCAAAACAAAGATTAAAAAAATGAACGGACCCTTTTCCCTTGGTTGTTGATAAACTGGAAGGCATATTCCTCATAGCTCCGAAGTAGAGAATAAAGTGGTTGCTTTGATGCTTCTTGCCATAAGTCCTGTAAAAAGAGAAAGAGAATGGAGAGAGACATGAAATACTGATTTATATATTTAACGTCCTCTTGTCTATGCTTGCATGGGTCAGATGGAGTTTATTGAGGCAGAGATTTTTTTACGACCAGATACCCTTGCTGTCATCAACCCTAAACTGTTTTCAAGCAAGGTACTACTTCTATGTGGCCAGACATGCTTTCACAGAATATTGAAAATGAATGACACTGCTTGTATGACCATGACACTCATTTACAATTATCCTGTGATGTCAAGACAAGGAGGCACAAATACACACACACACACACACACACACACAAACAAACACACACATACATACATATAAATGCTCACACACACATTACTATGAGCATCTTTCAGTTATCATCTTCCAAGTCCACTAACAAGGTTTTGGTTGGCTCAGCGCTTTGGTAGAGGACAATTGCTCAAGGTTCCACAGAGTGGGGTTAAACCCAAAACTATACGATTAACCACACACCCACACATGCATCCAGCTGAAAATTCCTGTCTTAAAATCAGTTCCCATGCAAAAACAGACAATAAGCAAACAATTATATATGGCTGTGTGGTAAGTAGCTTGCTTACCAACCACATGGTTCCGGGTTCAGTCCCACTGCGTGGCACCTTGGGCAAGTGTCTTCTACTATAGCCTCGGGCCAACCAAAGCCTTGTGAGTGGATTTGGTAGATGGAAACTGAAAGAACCCCGTCGTATATATGTATATGTACATATATATATGTGTGTGTTTGTGTGTCTGTGTTTGTCCCCCTAACATCGCTTGACAACCGATGCTGGTGTGTTTATGTCCCTGTAACTTAGCAGTTGAGCAAAAGACACCGATAGAATAAATACTAGGCTTCCAAAGAATAAGTCCTGGAGTCAACTTGCTCGACTAAAGGCGGTGCTCCAGCATGGCCACAGTCAAATGACTGAAACAAGTAAAAGTATATACATACATATGAATTGCCGAAGGCCTATATCTGAGGGTTGACTGGAAAGTTCATAGGCTGACTAAGAGACACTCATCGAATGTGACCAAATGAGGTCTATTTTTCTGCACAGTCCCCCTTGCAACCCACACACTTCTTCCATTGGTGTTGCAGTGTTCAGAGCCCAATGATGAAGAAGCCTTCATCCGGCTGGTCAAAGCAATCATCAACAGCACAAATCACAAATCACGTTATCAGCATGATGAAATTAGTTCTGGACCAAATGTTTCTTCATGTTGGGGAACAGATGATAGTTGATGGGGCCAAATCAGGAGAATAGGGAGGGTGATCGACCAATTCAAAGTCAGTCATGCACCACAGCAGCCATTGAAAGCAAGAACTTGTGTCTGTATGCATGTATCTCTCTCTCCAGTGCGTAACTGGTACTTAATTTATCGACCACCAAAGGATGAAAGGCAAAGTCAACCTCGGCGGAATTTGAACTCAAAACATAATGGCAACCGAAATACTGCTAAGCATTTCACCCAGTATAATAATGTTTCTTATCTCTTTATTGCCCACAAGGGGCTAAACATAGAGGGGACAAACAAGGACAGAGAACGGGATTAAGTCAATTACATCGCTCCCAGTGCGTAAATGGTACTTAATTTATCGACCACCAAAGGATGAAAGGCAAAGTCAACCTCGGCGGAATTTGAACTCAAAACATAATGGCAACCGAAATACTGCTAAGCATTTCACCCAGTATAATAATGTTTCTTATCTCTTTATTGCCCACAAGGGGCTAAACATAGAGGGGACAAACAAGGACAGAGAAAGGGATTAAGTCAATTACATCGCTCCCAGTGCGTAAATGGTACTTAATTTATCGACCCCGAAAGGATAAAAGGCAAAGTCAACCTCGGTGGAATTTGAACTCAGAACGTAACAGCAGATGAAATACTGCTAAGCATTTCGCCCGATGTGCTAACGTTTCGGCCATCTTGCCACCTTGTCGTGGCATCATGTAGAAGTTCTAAAATGATTGCCACCATTATAGAAGCAGCATCATTAATTTGCACATTTGTCTGGCCATGAGGAAATATTACCTTACTTGGAAACAGGTGAGGATTGGCAAAAGGAAGCCTTCAAGGTGGCGCCCCTGCATGGCCACAGTCTATTGACTGAATCAAAAGGTAAGGATACACACACAAAGACACACACACACACACACTTGTTATGTCATGATCAAGAGATTGCAGTAATTTATTAAGGTTGTTCCAGTGTTATCCAGTGAATTCATCTACAACAATTTATCTAGAACCACACACACACACACACACATACAACCACACACATACACACATGCAACAATCACACACACACACACACACACACACACAATCACACTAACACACCCACACACACACATACACACACACACACAACCACACATACATATACAACCACACACAGATAAACTGTTGTAGATGAACTGTCATAGATGAATTCATCTAGAACTGCTCCAGTGGGAGCCTATTAAACTAGAGTTTCCACACAACTCGTAGCCACTTCTTCAGATATGTCAAACTATATTAGTTGAATGTGTCTGAAGAAGAGGGTGACAATACTGTGAAATAAACCTAAATAGCAGGTCACTGCCCTTGCTGAAAGAGAATGTGTGTGTGTGTGTGTTTGCGCATGTGTGCACACACATATATATATGTAGTATGTTTGTTTATGTATATAATATTTATGTATGTGTGTATGTATGTATAGTATGTACATATATAATTATGTTTGTTTGTATGTATATATATATATATATATATATATATATATATCATCATCGTTTAACATCCGCTTTCCATGCTAGCATGGGTTGGACGATTTGACTGAGTACTGGTGAAACCAGATGGCTACACCAGGCTCCAATCTGATTTGGCAGAGTTTCTACAGCTGGATGCCCTTCCTGACACCAACCACTCAGAGAGTGTAGTGGGTGCTTTTTACGTGCCACCGGCACGAAGGCCAGTCAGGTGGTACTAGCAACGGCCACGCTCAAAATTTATATTTCATATATATATATATATATATCATCATAATCATTGCTTCTCCACCTTCCATGTTAGCATGCGTATATACACTTATATATGGATATATAAATGCATATATTTGATACTATATATATTAATAGAACAGGTAAGACAACAAAAGAAAGAAAGTGACCTCGATATTATGTAAACAGAGGAATTTATCTGTAGAAAACATGTCACAATTATTCGGTAGCCATGATAAAACTGAGTTTCGGATGCAGGGACGGAAACCCAAACTGCCATCTCTTCAGTTATCTGGCCATAGCATTTTCTCAATGGCCAGATAACTGAAGAGATGGCGGCGTGGGTTTCCGCCCAGACATCCAAAACTCAGAGTTTTATCATGGCTACCAAATAATTGTCACATATTATTTACATATATATATTTACATATATATATATATATATATATATATATACCGGAGTAAGCACATAAATGTGCAACAAGGTGGAAAAAAGAGTACTCAAATACCAGAGGTAGAGTAATATGCTTTATTTAAAAGCAGCAGAAATATAACAAAAAAACTGTTACTCGGAGTTTCACGTTCCCGTTAGAAAATTTTCTAACAAAACTGTCCGATGAACGTGAAACTCTGAGTAACAGTTTTTTGTTATATTTCTGCTGCTTTTAAATAAGGTATATATATATATATATAAGATAAAAAACAACAAGCGGAAATCATCATATATATATATGAATGCATGTACATATGCATGTAAATATGTATGTATATATAAAAATGTGTGTGCGTGTGTGTGTGTGTGTATGTATACATATGAATTTACGCATACAAATATACATGTACATGCACACACACACATATACCAAATAAACGTCTGTCAAGTTGTCCATCCAGCCAACATACTTCAAAAACATAAAAAACATTTGTTTTTTGTCTAATGTTAAATGTAAAGCACAGTGGAGTAGATAGGTTTCTTTCAACTCTACGCATTTCAACTGCAGTTATTTAAGTATATTTAATATTTCATTACTCATTGGAGTTGTTATATTTTAATTTCTAGACACAGCAATTCATTTTAGTTTAAATGTTGACATTTGTAAAAATCATTTCGACATTTTATTTATATATTTTTGTTGGCATTTTATTGGTTTTATTTTTATTTTCATTTTCATTTTATTTTCTCGGATTGTGGGTAGCACTCCAACTCAAATATATATGAATTCAGAGTAAAATATAGTTTATGCAAGTGTCTATCTATCTCTTGCTCTTTGTATGTGTGCATGCATGCTTGCTTGCAAGTGTGCATGCATGTATGTTATTGTCATCATTTAACGTCTACTTTCCATGCTGGCATGGGTTGGATGGTCTGACATGGGGTGGCAAATCAGAGGTGTGCACCAAGCTTCATGATTTCTTTTGATATGGTTTTTACAGCTGGATGTCCTTCCTAACGCCAACCACATTACAGTGGAGTGGGTGATTTTTACATGGTGAGGTCTGTTTGGCATAAGTCTTACAGCAGGATGCCCTTCCTGACACCAACCACTTTACAGAGTGAACTGGGTGCATTTTACATGGCACCAGCACTAGCAAGGTCTATTTGGCATGATTTCTAAGGCCGGATGCCCTTCCTAATGCCAACCACACAGCAGAGTAGGCTGGATAATGAGACAAAGCAAAATTAAGTACTTATTTGATTAAAACGTTTAAAGTAGTACCCCAGCATGGCCACAGTCCAATGATTGAAACAAGTAAAAGATAAAAGGAATACATTAAATAGAGGGTACTGAGTGTCTTTTACATGTCACCAGCATAGGTACCTTTTTATGTATCACTGGTATAGGTACTTCTCATGTGTTAGTGGCACAAGTGCCTTTTATGTGTCACTGGAATGAGTGACTTTCACATGTCACTGGCATTGATGACTAGCTTGATGGTTTTTTTTAACCACAGCAAATTACCAAACGGTTCAGTCATTTGTCATCACCTCCATGTGTCGTCAGACAGACAGACAGATAAATAGTTAAATATTTACATATACTTAGACATACACACACTCACAGATACAGAGAGATATAACACGCTTACAATTTGTGCTACAGCTCACAGGCTGCAATCTGCTGATGCAGATGAAAAGAGGATGATGGTTAATAAACAAAGCACATCACTCATTGAACGTTCAGTGCAAACATTTTAAATCACTGAAATTACTATTTTTCTTAAAACTTAAAAATACCAGGAAAAAAAAAAATGAAAATATGATTATGTAAATAAGTAGGATCTAAATTTGGAATTTTCTTCAAATTATCACCTTGGTGTTAATACTCATTTACCTGTTTCAGTCATTTGACTGCGACCATGCTGGAGTACCGCCTTTAGTCGAGCAAATCAACCTGAGGACTTATTCTTTGTAAGCCTAGTACTTATGCTATTGGTCACTTGTTGCTGCACTGGCAACGATCACGCTCGGATGGTGCTCTTAGCGCTCCATTGGCACGGGTGCCAGTCATCGAATTTGCAAATTTGATTCGATATATATATATTATTTTATCTCCTTTTACTTGTTTCAATCATTAGATTGTGGCCAGGATGGGGCATTGCTTGGAAGAATTTTAGTCGAACAAATTGACTCCAGTGCTTTTTTCTTTTAAGAAACCTGGTACTTATATACCATTGGTCATTTTTTGCTGAACTGCCAAATTACAAGGACATAAACACACCAACAGCGGGGTGGGGTGGGGATTATAAACACATTGAATTTGTATTGGAACAATCACATCAGTCCTTAACAGTACACAGCATTTCTTCATCGATGAGTGATGTGCCAACTCTCCAACTGAAATAGTATGCTAGTGACAACAACATCAACAACAACAATAACCAAACGAATGAGTAAGAGCTCAACATGATTGCTCAAACTGTTAGAAATATCAGCCAAACCTCTTTCAAATTACACCCTGCTGTTTGAAAGAAAAGAAGGGCATGGGCATATAAGACAACATGATCCCTGATGTACAAACAGGCTTGATGGTCACAGCTGGCAAGCTTTTGATTCTAGCTCTGTTCAGTCTGCTCATTCAGACCTGACCTAGAGTTAGACATCAATGACAAATGAGGGATTCGTCAATTCCCCATGAAGCAAGAATCATGAGAGCAAAAAACCAAAATTCTTATAACGACTTGTCCTTACCTGCTTAATTTTTTCAAATGTAGCACAATAAAAGTCTACTTTCATTGCAATGAGGATCCCATTTGGCATAAGAAAGTCAAAATTAATAAGTCCCTTGTTATCGACTTCCGAAGACACATCGGGCACAACCACCACAACCATGGCGTCATGTAGTCTGCACACTTTGCTGCAAAAAAAATAATAAATAAATAAAATAACACTAATTAGATATTTAAGAGTACTTCAAATGAACACGACAATAAAAATAACAACAACAGCCAGTGCAACACACACATATATATACATATGAGAAGCTGACCAAAATGTTTCGGTCAGCCTAGGGCTATAGGGGAAGACACTTATTCAAGGTGTCACACAGTGGGGATTGAACCCAGGACTTAGGAAGTAAACTCCTTAACTACACATCCACAATACCCAAGCTGCTAAATGATGGGGGAAAATAAATGAAAATAAAAGTTAGTCACTGTGTGTGTTCTTAAACTATATACAATAGTTTTACCAAAATACAATCAAATTACTAAAACAATTCTTCCATAATATAATTAAATTAGTAAAATGATTTTTCTACAGTATAATTGAATTAGTATAATGTTGGTACCTAGCAAAAAGCATCCTTGCTGGTGCTATGTTAGTAGGACTTGTACTGGGTCCATGTAAAAAGCACTTATGCACTCTGTAAAGTGGTTGGAATTAGGAAAGGCATCCAGCCATAGAAACCATGCTAAAGCAGGCATCTCGAGCTTGGTATGGCTCTCCGGTTGGTCAGCTCCTGTCAAATTGTCCAAATCATGCCAGCATGGAAAACAGATGTTAAATGATGATGGTGGTGATGATGATGAGGATGACAACAATGACGACAACAATGACGATGACGATGATGGTGATAATTAAATTAGTAAAATTCTGTTTTCACAATATATCTGTTTCGATTTGAATAGATGGCTTCATTTCAAGCCAAACACAACATAACAACTCATAAATTTTATTAAGTTCTGAGTTAAAATTCCAGAAAGTACTAAATACACTTTGGTAGAATCTAAGCATAAAAAAACTAAGCTGTTATGCTCTAATTCATCACCATTTACCATACTTCAATACCACAAACAGTTTCATAAAATAGGGTAATCTTGTATTTTCAAAAGATTTTAAAGAGATTTCTCTACCAGGGTAACACATAAAACTAAGGTCAAAATAAAAATCAAACTAAAAAAAATAACAGTTTTATGTTAATAAAATAACAAAAAAAGTAGGTTTGCTTCATTTTAATTGTTTTATTTTGTTTTTCTTTTGTTTATGCTTATTTTCCACTCTGTAACTTCACATTCATTTTTCTTTTTTCTTGTTTTGTGGTGACATACAATGTATGGTTAGGATGATCGAATTTTCACACTTATACACCCTCCTTATTAATAACCAGCCTGCCATGACGTCAAGGTAGAGCTTGATATCAGCCAGAGAAAAATCTAGGACAAGGATACAATGTATAAGACATTGATAAATAGGTCAAAGAATTGACATGGAGCTGGCTTTATCTATTGGCTGTGCCTCTGTGGAAAAGAAAAGAGAATGGAATGCAAAAGGTGTGAGACAATGAAAGCTACCACACACACACACACACACACACACACGAACACATTATTGTCTACACAAACAATACACACACACGTGTGTGTGTGTGTGTGTGTGTTTGTGTAAGAACTTGAAATAGAGATTGTTTGCATCTGACTTAATGGACAACTCTACATTATACAATGCAGAGATTATAAAAGAAAATCGTTAAATGGAGAATATGGAGGGATATCAAGTTAAGGCCCTTAAGAGACTGCACCGTTTTATAGAGGGGTTGCAACTGCAATGATTACTAATTGGTGCAATTGAAACGTTTTTTGGTCTTAAAAGGTGGTAAATAATTGTAGAATTAAAAGTAATGTTATTGCTACTTCAGAATAATCCTTAGTTTTAATACTGTATATATATATGTATGTATATATATATATATATATGGATATATATATATATATATATGGATATATATATATATATATATGGATATATATATATATATATATATGGATATATATATATATATATATATATATATATATATATATATATATATATAATCAAATAATAAGCAACACGGATTTCAAAAGTGATTGCAGTACGCACGTTTCATGCTACTTCAATTTATTTAAGTAATGTGAGCATTACCTTAAATGCAATATGAAGAGCAATCTTCAGCTGCACGAAAAAATGTAGAAAAAAAGACATATTACAAATGTGGCAACATATTAAAACCAAGTGGGAGAGAGCAGAGGAAGAATATATAAGTCCATCTTGACATAGCAGGGTCTATCAGGACTAGCCTGATAGACCCTGCTATGTCAAGATGGACTTATATATTCTTCCTCTGCTCTCTCCCACTTGGTTTTAATATGTTGCCACATTTGTAATATGTCTTTTTTTCTACATTTTTTCGTGCAGCTGAAGATTGCTCTTCATATTGCATTTAAGGTAATGCTCACATTACTTAAATAAATTGAAGTAGCATGAAACGTGCGTACTGCAATCACTTTTGAAATCCGTGTTGCTTATTATTTGATTTTAATCACCCATCCTTTTGGGATGTGAAATTCGGGTGCCTTCGCATAAGTACCATATTCAAGCCTTGAATCTATATATATATATATATATATATATATATATATATATATATATATTGTTGTTGGCACTCCGTCACTTACGATGTCGAGGGTTCCAGTTGATCCGATCAACGGAACAGCCTGCTCATGAAATTAATGTGCAAGTGGCTGAGCACTCCACAGACGCGTGTACCCTTAACGTAGTTCTCAGGGATATTCAGCGTGACACAGTGTGACAAGGCTGACCCTTTGAATTACAGGCACAACAGAAACAGGAAGTAAGAGCGAGAGAAAGTTGTGGTGAACTAGTACAGTAGGGTTCGCCACCATCCCCTGCCGGAGCCTCGTGGAGCTTTAGGTGTTTTCGCTCAATAAACACTCACGACGTCCAATCTGGGAATCGATACCGCGATCTTATGACCACGAGTCCACTGCCCTAACCACTAGGCCATTGCACCTCCACACAAACACAAACACACACATATATATATATATATATATATATATATATATATAATATACATAGAGAGAGAGGGGGAGGGAGTAAGAGAGAGAGAAAGTGTGTATCCCTATGCAGGAAAGAATACGGGAAAATTAGTTTTGGGGTTGGAAAATGTGCCTGAATTTCTAAACATTCTAAGATTCAAGTGCATTTTCAAACCCCAAAACAAATTTTTCTATATATATATATATATATATATATATATATATATATATATTATCATCATCATCATCATTTAGATTGTTTTCCTGCTGGCATGAGTTGGACAGTTTAACTGGAACAAGTAAGCCAGAGAGCCGTGCCAGGTTCCAGTTTGACTTTGTCTTGGTTTCTATGGCTGGATGCCCTTCCTAATGCCAACCCCTCCAAGAGTGAAG
>NC_142939.1:14551526-14569026 GCF_046866305.1 Octopus bimaculoides | reverse complement strand
AATGTGTGATGTAAGAGGTGAAGATCCTTTCGGTATTCTGTATAGTACTATATCTGGTATAATTCTCCACCCGGACATAATCTCTCCATAATCTCTCCGGTCCTAGATTATGTCCGGGTGGAGAATTATACCAGATATAGTACTATACAGAATACCGAAAGGATCTTCACCTCTTACATCACACATTTCTTCTTACTTCAACGTCGAGATGGTATAATTTCCTGGGAGAGAGATAAATTTGCGGCTGAGGATAGCTTTACATTGTAGATTATACACATATTATATTATGTTATATTATATTATATTATATTATATTATACACATGTAGAGCTTGAAACACGTGTACCACGGAATCCTTTGTAGTTTTGTTGTTATTTTTTTCTTTTGGATTTACAATTTATTCTTTCACCACAACCACTAGCTGGAATACACAGGTGCTTACAATTGTCAAGTATTACCTCTAATTTTCAATTTACCTATATATATATATATATATATATATATATATATAAAAGTGAGCTTGGAAGGATACATTATCCAGATGGATACTGTATTAGCTCTCAGTTAAGTTCCAGTTTATGGCTAACCACAACGATCATTATCTAATGTCTGAGACTACACTTAGTTGTTAGTCACTCCATGACTAACAACTAGAGAAACAAAAACAATAGCTATTCTATTGATTGAGAACTAATTAGTACTGCTAAGCCTTATCAAGCAGGGGGAAACATATGCAATCTATGTGTAGAGAAGTTTTATCAAATATTTACATCAAAACAGACATTAATTTATACAAAACATGAACAAGCCCTTAGAGGTTTACACAAGCATGGCCTGACCTTTAAGAGGTATAAAGGTAATTCTAGATAGCCAACAGCCCAGTAAGAATTGGGCTTGGTATAACAAATAGAGCAACATAACTTAGACATAAAAATATTTAATAACCTCGTTAATAAAAAAACAAATAACCTACATAAATAATGAGCTGCTCAACAGAAAGATGAATATAAAGAAACAAGAACTACTACTTTCAATACAAGTAGTACAATCGAAATCCAAAATAACACACAGAACCATTAAAACAACCAAAGAGACTTATAAAAACAACAATCTTGACCTTAACCGATTCTAAGACCAAACCCTAACTGCAGACAGTGACTGGAGTGAAGTTGAGGTCAATAGTATATACCTATAAATAACAACATCCCTACCTCCCACAAAACACTAACAAACATTCACTATAATCAGGCTACTTCAAGGACGACCGAATGGATGGATCCTGATGATGCTGAAACCGATAATATTGCAAAGTTGCATTTACAACAGTGAGTAATCACTGCAGTGGAAACACGTGTAGGTAATTATGATATGTTATTCTTTTATTCCTTTATTTGTTCCAGTCATTTGACTGTGGCCATGCTGGAGCACTGCCTTCAGTCGAGCAAATCGACCCCCCCCCCCAGGACTTATTCTTTGTAAGCCTAGTACTTATTCTATCGGTCTCTTTTGCTGAACCGCTAAGTCACGGGGTCATAAACACACCAACATCAGTTATCAAGCGATGTTGGGTGAGGACAAACACAGACACACAAACATACACACACACATATATATATGTAAAGCCATGAAAACAAGGCCAGAAAGACACAAACACACACACACACACACACACACACACACACACACACACAGTGCACTTACTGCTACCAACACACCCATTCACAAACCAATACACACACACACTTGCCTGATACTAGCTAAAAATGAGCCAACATATTACACTGTGGCTGGAATGACAAGATGCGTCTGAATGTGTATGTGTGTGTGTGTGCGCGCGCACGTGCACGCGTGTATTGTATGTAATTGTTTTCGAGGAACAGAGGAAGTTGATCCACTCCTACATTATATCTGACCTGTTGCCTGTTGTTGCTGACCTCCCAGCTGGAGAACAATGACAATAAACAACAGTACAGTCACTCAAACTGTTAGAAATAGCAGCTAAATATACATGAAATCACACACATCCTCATCTTAAAAAGAAGGATGTATTTGGATGAAAGGCAAAGTTGACTACAGTGAAATTTAAACTCAGAACACAAAGACAGATGGAAGGCCACTAAGCATTTCGTATGGGATGTTATTGATGCTACCAGTTAACCACTTTTCTGCTGCCCATAACAATGATTTCAGATTTTGGCAAAAGGCCAGAAATTTGAGGGGACAGGGTGAAGTCGATTACATCAACCCAGTGTTCAACTGATACTTATTCTATCAACCCCGAAAAGATGAAAGGCAAAGTCGACTCCGGCAGTATTTGAACTCAAAACATAAAGACAAATAAGGAGTTGTTAAGCATCCCGGCGTGCTCACAATTCTGCCACCTCACCACCTTTCTCCTGCCCATAATAACCTTTTCTAGTATAGGCACAAGACCTGAAATTCTTTTTTTTTTTTTTTTTTTTTTTGTGTTGTGGTGGTGGGGGGGGGTGCAGTCGTTTAGATTGACCCTAGTACACAACTGGTACTTAATTTATCGACCCCCCCCCCCCCCAAAGGATAAAAGGCAAAGTTGACCTCAGCAGAATTTGAACTCCGAACGTAAAGATGGATGAAATACCTCTAAGTATTTCACCTGGCGTGCTAATGATTCTGCCAGCTTTCCACCTTTCTGCTGTTCATAATAATGAGAACACATTGAAATCTCCATTCAAAAACTTAAACGGTACTTTTACCTTTCTTCCCACTGAGGTCAATAGAAAATGGCACCTGTCAGTAATTACTCTCAGAAATTTACTTCTATATTTGTAAGCTAGTTTCACTGCAGGGATCTATAGGGGCTCAAATGTCTATTAGGTATAGACATGGCACCTAATTGGGTGCTTGATTTAGCAATAGACTATGGATTTTTGTTTTTGATAAATAGAAAGCCACACTTTTCCAGTCAAGGAACCTCCTCTTTTGACTTTGAAATAATTGGAAGCCAAAGTTGGCCCCAGCAAGGTTTGCGCTCAGAACCTGTAGAGACAGGTGCATGCCTTACAATTTAATGACAGCCTTATAAGACATTTACTTACATATCATCTCCTCCCTCAAAATAGTTATTGTAACAGTGTTTAACTTTTGTTGTTGTTGTTGGCACTCCGTCGCTTACGACGTCGAGAGTTCCAGTTGATCCAATCAATGGAACAGCCTGCTCGTGAAATTAACGTGCAAGTGGCTGAGCACTCCACAGACACGTGTACCCTTAACGTAGTTCTCAGGGATATTCAGCGTGACACAGTGCGACAAGGCTGACCCTTTGAATTACAGGCACAACAGAAACAGGAAGTAAGAGTGAGAGAAAGTTGTGGTGAAGGAGTACAGCAGGGTTCGCCACCATCCCTTGACGGAGCCTTGTGGAGCTTTAGGTGTTTTTGCTCAATAAACACTCACAACGCCCGGTCTGGGAATCGAAACCATGATCCTATGACCGCGAGTCCGCTGCCCTAACCACTGGGCCATTGCGCCTCCACATGTGTTTAACTTTAAAGTCACTATAATGGGCCGGAGAAGAGCAGCAGTTTCTTGGCATTAAGCAGACTAGAAATAAATCTAAACCCTTCCCTCAAGATAATATCAGATAACATTATCAAATGTTTATGTAGCAATTCTGATACTGGATACCTCAAAGAAATGAAACATAGCAAGTCAATAACAGAGCCTCTGAGTGGTCACATGAATGACAAGAATAGTATCCATATTGCTCTCCCTCAGCTCATGTCCTAAAAGCTGCAGCTGTCAACTACAATCATGTATGAGTTGATATTACATAACATATTTCTGATAATTGTTTTAGGTGCCTATGTAATTATGAGCAAACACAGACAGCCTTTCATCCCTCCCGTCTTTGACCTAGCAGAAAATCCAGTGTACAGCAACTGGTGGAAGAGTGTATTGTGCAAACATCGAGCTGGTACTTTATCTAAAAGCTTCAAAAGGATAAAAGGCTATGTTGACCTCAGAGGAGTCTGAACTCAAAGTGACGAGAGCCAGGTCAGACTTCACAAGAAATTTTGTCCTACACTCTAATGACTCTTCCAGTCTGCTACCCAGAAATCACACCTAACCCTAACCTTAACGCTATCATCTTAAAAATAAAAAATAAAGAAGGCACATCAAATAATGTCATTGTAGAAACATGAAAAGACAGGATGGTCATAGTTGGAATGCTTTTGATCATAAATTCGTGTGATCTGGATTAATTTGAGGTTAAATAACAACAACAATAAACCAGTCCAGAACACAGGCAGAAGACATAACAACCAATGGTTTTATTTCATATATATATATATATATATATATATATATATATATATATATAAAGAGAGAGAGAGAGAGAGAGAGAGAGAGAAAGGAGAGAGAGAGAGAAAGAGAGAGAGAGGAGAGAGAGAGAGAGAGAGAGAGAAAGAGAGAGAGATAGAGAGAGAGAGAGAGAGAGAGAGAGAGAGAGAAAGAGAGAGAGAGAGAGATTATAACAACACTAATTAATACTAATTACTTCTATGTTCAGTACAGGGCTACAGATTTTTAGAGGTGGCAGGAAGTATGCAATTAACAATGTTATGTCTGGACCGATTTCATCACAGCTTCATGGAATCCTACAATCCATAACCATGTAAAATCCAGTTCTAACCAACTCAGGGCTCATTGATTGGTGACTAACCCAATTTTTTTTATATATTATCCGTCCAATGTGTCCTTTTTTTTTTAAGATGATAAGGTGTAGTTTAAGGAAAATTTGGCTGCTATTTCTAACAGTATTCAGAAATTTCTTTGTTCACTTAATCTTGCAAGGATTGATAACATAATTACCAGTAATATCAGTGGGGAAGACCAGTCAGTTGATACAATCCTTGAATTTGACCCTTGTGTATTTGAACCAGCCCCAAATATCCTACGTGTTTAATGTTCATATCAGCCAGATCTGGCTTTTCACGCACACCCCACAATGTCATTTTAAAAATAAACAAATCACATCACCAAAATCTCGAGGCTATGAGATAATGCAGGATTAACTTAAAACAAGGTGAATAAATAAGCATTGTATTTCATGGATTTATCTGAATGTCAAAGGGTAAACCAGCCACATGAAGCCCAAATATCCTATTTGTTTAACGTTCAAACCAGCTGGATCCAGCTTCACACACCCACCCTACAATGTCATTCTAAAAATAAACTATGACATAATCAAAATCTCAAAGCTACAAGATAATGCATGATCAGATCAAAATAGGGGATATAAAAGGATTACATTTTGTCTATTTATTTCAATTGTCCACCTGCCACAGTGATTAAATTGACTAGGAACACTACATGAGGAATATCTAATACCAAACAATCTTAATCTCCATATTTAAACAGCATTAAACTTTGGCAAGCTTACCTTTACCTATTCTGAATTACTTGAAAGGTGATGTTCCCTTTCCTCTCTTCTATTTGTTAATACATTGGCTTACCTACCAACGCGTTGTTTCACTTTAAGGATGCTTATTTACCCATTCATTATGATATTTCGACTCTTGTCCATTGTTTTAAATATGTTTTAACATTGAAGTTCTAGCCATTTTGAAACAATCACATATGATTTGTTCCAAAGAATCAACCTTTAAATAAGAGTTTTGCTTCCACTAGCGAAAGCTATACGTATCTTTCAGAAAGCTCCATACCAATTTAACTTTATGCAGCATTCGCTGTTAGTTTATGCGTAGGGTATGTGGGAAGACAGAATAAAGGGGCTTTTGTTGGCTTATCTCTCTGAAAAAATAGCTCCCTTTGCTGTTGAAAAAAATAAATATGCTGAGGGAAAGTTTCAATGTCTTCCTTCAATTTCATTACACCATTTATGTGACTGTTTCTGACAAGAAATTTCGCTTTCATGTGAAACAACTATATTTTGTAGTCATTATCCGTAATCTACTCCCCGAACACCCCAGCAGCTCTACTTTGCATCGTTTGCAAACTTACATGTTCTATGATCATTAAAGTGCAACGTCCTCCACAATAATCGGCCTTCAATTTGATTTTCCATTCCTTGGTTAATCAGAAACATAGATTACCATGCTACTCATAAACCTTCCTGGTAATTCAATTACCATAAAAAAAACCCATCAAAGCCACTTAAACCATCCAAAGGATGGGTGCATTTGCTAGTGTGTATATATATATATAGATATATATATATGTGCGTGTGTGTGTGTGTATATATATATATATATATATATATATATATATATATCATCATCATCATCATCATCGTTTAACGTCTGCTTTCCATGCTACCATGGGTTGGACGACTTGACTGAGGACTGGTGAAACTGGATGGCAACACCAGGCTCCAATCTAAATTTGGCAGAGTTTCTACAGCTGGATGCCCTTCCTAACGCCAACCACTCAGAGAGTGTAGTAGGTGCTTTTACGTGTCACCTGCACGAAGGCCAGTCAGGCGATACTGGCAACAGCCACGCTCGAAATGGTGTCTTTTATGTGCCACCCGCACAAGCCAGTCCAGGGGCACTGGCAACAATCTCGCTCGAAAATCCTACAGGAGCCAGTCAGGCGGTACTGGCAACGGCCACGCTCAAAATGGTGCATCTCATGTGCCACCCGCACAAGAACCAGTCCAGGGGCACTGGCAACGATCTTACTTGGCTTGCCGGGTCTTCTCACGCACAGCCCATTTCCAAAGGTCTCGGTCCGTAGTCATCGCCTCGGTGAGGCCCAATGTACGAAGGTCTTGCCTCACCACCTCAGCCCAGGTCTTCCTGGGCCTACCTCTTCCACGGGTTCCCTCATATATATATATATATATATACACACACACACACACATATATGCAAACACAGAAATGCACATACATACACACACACACACACACACACACACACATATATATGTCTATGTTTAGGTACGTGTCCTCTGATAAAGACACAAAATGCAATACATACAAACATATATTATGAACATATCACACACACACACACACACACACACACACACACAGATTCCCTCCCACACATGAACATATACATATATATATATATATATATATATATATTTGTAGTTTCCGTGGTAATTTAGGGTGATAGCTGTAAAAATGTCAGTGAGGGAAACTGAAAAGACACTCTTGTGTGATATTAAAGCAGCCACTATATAACCATTAAACACAGCTATTAAATAAACATTACATACCAATTAAAACATACATACATATATATAGATAGATATATACATACATACATACATATATATACAAACATACACACATATACACACACATTGTTGTTGTTGACATCCTATTGTCTCGGGAGACAATGGAGTTGCGCATAAATTAATCCAGTCTGGTTTTTACATTTCATGTCCTCTCCAGTTTCCTGTCCAGTTTTGAGCAGGTCTGGGCTAGATGTAAGAAAATCCTGGATAGCCCAATCATCAGGATTCCTCTCTCGACCTTGCTGACGTAGTTCAAAGGAGTGCAGAGCATTACGTTTGGCACCAGCTCGGTTGCAGGAGCTGCCGGAAGAGTGTCGAGTCGAACACTAAACCGCCTACGGGGCTCCACTCAGGATTTCTTTGAAGGTTGTCTCCTTTCCGTAACCCCGGATAGGGGCCTATGCCAAGCACTGTCAGCTGGAGCCAGCTGAGCCTGGGACTCATGTCAGGCAGGGTTGTCACTCGCTGAAGTAGTGAAGAAAAGCGCTACCCACTACCTAAACACACATACAAATAAATTTAATATCACTGAGTTACATACATACATACATACATACATACACACATACATATATATGTACATACAGTCATACATAGACAGACACAGACAGACATATAGACACATATATTCACATATACATACAACTCTGAATGTAATAGATCTGCCTAAATACTTTAAAAGTTAAATAAATTAAGTATAATTTTGTAGATAAACAGAACTGGCATTTTCATTTGATGTTTGACTGTGATGATGATGATGATGTGTACGCCGGCAATGATGATCGTGACGATGAAGACAATGATTATGGTGGTGGTGGATGTGATGATGACAATGATAATGGTTAGAGTGACGATGATAGTAGTAGTAGTAGTAGTAGTAGTAGTAGTAGCACCAATAGTAGGTGGGCATGGGCTGTAACAGTGCATCACTGCATCCACTATTCATTGGTGATTCGCTACTCCTGACAGGGGACACCTTTGCACCACTCAGGCAACAACCTTCCAACCCATGGGTCTATTTTGGGGGTCGTCGTTGTTGCTGGTGAGGGTTTTACAAGGTCGGAATGCAAATTCTACCTCAACCATTTTTACCTTATTTTTTTTTTAGAACATACAGAGGGGGAAACACTGGATCCATTCTGTAACATGCCAGTTCCCACACAGCACATGATGATAATGATGATGATGGTGATGATGATGAGTTGAAGGGTAGAAAATTGGTGAGGGCTTAAGTTAATTATATCTCTGTACAAGCCAAGAGTAACTGTTATTCAAACAGTTGTAGGAGCACTCAGAGCACTAACAATCAAGTTTGAGAAATATGTTGGATAAATTGACATGAGGGCAAAGCTGACCCCAAAAAATCTGCTCTATTTGAGGACAGGTAGGATCTTGAAATTGGTACTTGGGTGTTGAGTGTCTTCCTGGATAAGTTAATATCCAAGTACCAAAGCCTACAGTTTGCAGAAAGAGACCCTGTGAGACTTCTGACAACAGGTTGTTGTCCACTTTCGTGAAACCAACCAGAGCAAGTAAGACCAAGAACTCTGAGTAGTAAATTATAATAATAGTAATCCTTTCTATTGAGGCACAAGGCCTGAAATTTTGGGGGAGGGGACCAGTCAATTACATCAACCCCAGTGTTTCACTGGTACTTAATTTATCAACCTCTGAAAAGATGAAAGGCAAAGTCGACCTTGGCAGAAGTTGAACTCAGAACGTAAGAACGAGTAAAGCATTGCTATGCATTTTGTCCAGTACAGTAATGACTCTGCCAGCTCACCGTCTTAATAATCCTTTCTACTATAGGCACAAGGCCTGAAATTTGGCAGAGGAGTTAAGTCGACTACATCAACCATGATAATCAACTGGTACTTAATTTATCAACCCCCCAAAAGGATGAAAGACAAAGTCGGCCTCGGCAGAATTTGAACTCAGAACACAAGGACTGATGAAATACCACTATGCATTTCGTCCAGTATACTAATGATTCTGCCAGTTCACCGCCTTCTTCAATGATAGTACTAATAATAATAATAATAATAATAATAATAATAATAATAATCTTTTCTACTCAAGGCACAAGGCTTAAAATTTTAGAAGAGGTTTTCGTTGATTACATCATCGCATGCATTCGATTGGTACTTATTTCATCGACCCCCACCCTCCACTCACACCTACCCAGCAATGTCATTCTAAGACTATACAAACACATAACTGAAGTCTTGAAGCTAGTAAATACTGGCTCTCCATCATTTACAATGACGAGGTTTCCAGTTGATCCAATCAACGGAACAACAGCCTGCTCATGAAATTAACATGCAAGTGGCTGAGCACTCCACAGATATGTATTCCCTTAACGCAGTTCTCAGGGAGATCCAGCATGACACAGAATGAGACAAGGCTGGTCCCTTTTGAATTACAGGTACAACTCATTTTTGCCAGCTGAGTGGACTGGAGCAACGTGAAATAAAATGTCTTGCTTGAGGACACAAAGCGTCGCAGGGAATTGAACTCATTACCTTATGATCATGAGGCGAATACTCTAACCACTAAAGCACACGCCTCCCAAAAGACAATGCATGATTAATTTAAAACGAAGTGAATAGATAAGCAATACATTTGACGGAATAATAATCTGAATGTGCAGGAGTGGCTGTGTGGTAAGTAGCTTGCTTACCAACCACATGGTTCCGGGTTCAGTCCCACTGCGTGGCACCTTGGGCAAGTGTCTTCTACTATAGCCTCGTGCCGACCAATGCCTTGTGAGTGGATTTGGTAGACGGAAACTGAAAGAAGCCCGTCGTATATATGTATGTGTGTTTGCGTGTCTGTGTTTGTCCCCCCACCATTGCTTGACAACCGATGGTGGTGTGTTTGCGTCTTCGTAACTTAGCGGTTCGGCAAAATAGACCGATAGAATAAGCACTAGGTTTACAAAGAATAAGTCCTGGGGTCGATTTGCTCGACTAAAGGCGGTGCTCCAGCATGGCCGCAGTCAAATGACTGAAACAAGTAAAAAAGTAAAAGAGAGAGAGAGAGAGAGAATGCTGAAGTGTTAATAGAAGGTTATTAAAGGAAATAGCCCAATGAGGGGACAACCCCCTAGGTCTAATCAAGGAATCTCGTAAACCCAGGATTACCTGCTTGATAGGGGTAAAGTGCTCTCTCCCAGACGCTAACAACCAGTAATAGCAACTACAAGCATTAAAAAAAAACACCCACTTCTGCAGTAACTATGTCATATAATCTTTAGTTAAGAACTGGGGCACCAGTGAAGCGAGGACAACCACCTAGGTTTAATCAAGGAATCTCGTAAACCCAGGATTACCTGCTTGATAGGGGTAAAGTGCTCTCTCCTAGACGCTAACAAACAGTAGTAAGAACTACAAGCATTAAAAAAAAACCCCACTTCTACAGTAACTATGTCATATAATATTTAGTCAAGAACTGGAGCACCAGTGAAGTATTCATTGTTATGTAGTTTAGCAAAAGGTAAACGATACTATCACAGCCCATCCCTTTCGGGGTTGTTAACTTACAAATGGATGCATAGGATGTTTGTAATGTTTTATGAAAAGCTAAATGGGAATTAAAACCATGTCAAAGACTCATCTAACCCAGATCTTAACCCTGGTTGTAATGGCACTTACGAAATAAACAAGGAAAGGAAGGAAGGAAGGACCTCATGGAGATCAGCTTTATTTGATACAGACATAGAGTTGCTATGATTCAGTACTTCAGTAGGTAGGCGTAGGAGTGGCTGTGTGGTAAGTAGCTTGCTTACCAACCACATGGTCCCGGGTTCAGTCCCACTGCGTGGCATCTTGGGCAAGTGTCTTCTACTATAGCCTCGGGCCGACCAAAGCCTTGTGAGTGGATTTGGTAGACGGAAACTGAAAGAAGCCTGTCGTATTTATGTATATATATATGTATGTATGTGTGTATGTGTTTGTATGTCTGTGTTTGTCCCCCCAACATCGCTTGACAACCGATGCTGGTGTGTTTACGTCCCCGTAACTTAGCGGTTCGGCAAAAGAGACCGATAGAATAAGTACTAGGCTTCCAAAGAATAAGTCCTGGGGTCGATTTGCTCGACTAAAGGCGGTGCTCCAGCATGGCCACAGTCAAAAGACTGAAACAAGTAAAAGAGTAAAAGAGTCCTAGTTCATCGGAACACTATAGGAACCAACAACCTTTTAGTTAGTACTCCAGTTACCGAGCAGTAGGGGGGGGGGGGGGAGTTATAAACACAAACATGAACACACAAACACATTATATATAGGGTGGGACAGAACTCATGACTCACTTGTCAGTCATGTTTATTAATATATTAATATTCATTAATATGCATATTCCGAAATAAAATAATAAATTTAAACAATACAATAATAATAAAATAAGCATATTAAGAAATATAACAAATAAGTCATGAACTCTGGCCCACCCTGTATCTATGTATTTATTTATTTATTTATTTATGTGTTTCAGCCAAGTGGCTGCGATCATGCTGGTGCGCATGTATTCTTTTATTTTTTTTATTCTTTTACTTGTTTCAGTCATTTCACTGTGGCCATGCTGGAGCACCGCCTTTAGTCAGACAAATCGACCCCCAGGAGTTATTCTTTATAAGCTTAGTACTTATTCTGTCAGTACTTATTCTGGATGTGGAGGCACATTGCCTAGTGGTTATAGCTGTAGACTTGCAGTTTCGAATCTCAGACTGGGCGAAATGCTTAGCTGTATTTTGTCAACCACTACGGTCTGAGTTGAAATTCTGCCAAGGTTGACTTTGCCTTTCATACTTTCAGGGACAATAAATAAAGTACCAGTGTAGTACTGGGGTCGATGTGATCAAACGTCCTTCTCCCCACAAAATCCAGGCCTTGTGCCTCTAGTAGAAATGATTATTATTATTATTATTATTATTATTATTATTACCATTAAGGCAGCGAGCTGGCAGAATCGTTGGTACACTAGATATAATGCTTAGTGGTATTTCACCTGTCACTACGTTCTGAGTTCAAATTCCGCACACAACTTTTCTAAAATGACCATTACGAAGCAGCATGGAGAATTTTAATAGAAAAGAGTTTAGTATACAGTTTGGCAGAGTTTATCAAAGAATTAGGAGTACAGGTGGTAATAAAGAAGGTTTTTATAACCCTTTTGTTGCCATATACCAAAATCCGCTGAGGTTAACTTTGCCTTTCATCCTTTTGGGGCCAATAAATTAAGTTCCAGTGAAACACAGGGGTCAATGTAATCAACCAGTCCCCTTCCCTCATTTCAGGCCTTGTGCCTTTAGCAGAAAGGATTATTATTATCATTAAGGCAGTGAGCTGGCAGAATCATTAGCATGTTGGACGAAATACTCTGTGACATTTCTCCAGGCTCTTTGTATTCTGACTTCAAATTCCACCAGGCTTGACTTTACCTTACATCCTTTCACAAGTCCTAGTCAAGCACTAAAACTGGTGTGATCAACTGGCCACCTCCCCCAAAATATTAGGCTTTGTGCATATGGTAGAAAGAATTATTATCATAATTATTAAAAGTAGAACAAAGTAAAAATATGAAATTAAAACCGTAAAATTAAAAACAAAAAAGAATTCATTATCATTATTATAATTTGATAATTCAATAAGCACATATCGATTATCAATATTATGTTGTTATTATTTTATTGTTTGCCATTCTTTTTTCTCAATGTAGAGAACAAGTTTTGTTGTGGTTATTGTTTTGTTTCACATTGTTATGACTGTTGTAATGCTATTTAAAGACAATAAACTAAAATTGATTTCAATTCGCTAATGAGAATTTATGTAGCACAGACAATCACTCTCCATCCTTAACTGACAAGCCTAAAAATCTAAAATTAGAATTAAAAAAAAAGGCGTTAGCAAAAACAGAAGAAAAAACACAACCAGGAACTATCAGCAGTAGACACGAAATGCCACAAACAGGAATTTTGTTTTTTGTCCTTTTTTTTTTTTGTGAAAAAAAAATAATAATAATTCAGCACATGATTTTTATAAAATGACCATTACGAAGCAGCATGGAGAATTTTAATAGAAAAGAGTTTAGTATACAGTTTGGCTGAGTTTAACAAAGAATGAAGAGTACAGGTGGTAATAAAGAAGGTTTTTATAACCGTTTTGTTGCCATATATCTTTTGAAACAGACTATTTTGAAAATAAAGAAAATTTAATAAAATAATTTGATTACTAATAAGCAGGTGTAAGGCAAAGGACTGGCTAAATAGTTAGCATGCTGGACGAAATAGTTAGCATGCTGGCCAAATAGTTAGCATGCTGGACGAAATGCTTAGCAGTATTTCATCTGGTGAGCTCTAAGTTCAAATGTCACCAAAGTCTACTTTGCCTTTCGTACAATTGGGGTTGATAAAAAATAAATACCAGCTGAGTACTGGGGTCAATGTAATCAATTAGCCCCTGTCCTCACCCTCACTTCACCAAAATTTCAGGTTTTATGCCCATGGTAGAAGGGGTTTTTGAGCGGATGTTTGAAACATAAATAAACATGAAATTTTGATGGATGATTTCAATTGAAATCACTTTAACCCTTTTGTTACCATATTTCTGTTGTGTGTGAAACATGAATTAATATGAAGTTCTGATGAATGGGTTTAATTTAGATCACTTTGAAACTGGAAGCTTATATTATAAAACCAGGAGTGGTCTCAAGGACAGCACATTTCTAGATCTGTATCTCAAGTAATGTTTGGTCATAAAGCAATTTCTCATACCCTTTTCAGAGTTTTCACTGATGGTGCTTAGACACAATTTCCATCTACCAAATTCACCCATAAGGCATTGGTTAGCCAAGGACTCTAGCAGAAGACACTTGTCCAAGGTGCTGTGCAATGGGACTGAACCTGAAACCATGTGGTTGCAAAACAAGCTTCTTAACCACACAGCCATGTTTGTGCTTGATTAACTCCCAACAAAATTTCTTTTAGCAACAATTAAAATCTTTGCTGGATTTTGTTGCTTTCCTCCCTCCCCATCCCCATTACTAAATGGAATAAAAATAAACAAACATTACGTTCAAGATGTTTGTCAGTTCAACCAATCCTTAATTATAAAAGGAGATTCAGAACTCCCTTTAGCATGTAAATGATACATTGTATTAGAACGCTAAAGGGGCTTTTGAATCAGCTTGTATGATATGAATTTCACAGACAGGCACAAAAGCAGAGTTTTCTTTTTTTCTTTTTTTTTTCCAAAGGAAAAGGGATGATGCACAGTCAATTGAAAAACCCTTTTATTTGACTAACACTTACTTTATCAATTCCAGATGGATGAGAGAAAAAACAACAAAGTCAACCCCGGTGGGATTTGAACCTAGAATGTAAACGGATATGACTAAATACCACAGAGATTGAGCTAAATGCTGTACCATGTCTGCCACTCCAGATTTTTAAAATTATATAAATAACAGCAATTAAAATAGAAAATGGCTCCTGACAGCTTCACAATAAAAATCACTCAATGATAACAGCAGCAGCAACAAGTGCAGGCATTGTTGCTTGTTTAAGAAGCTCCCTTTGCAACCACGTGGTTTCAGGTTTAGTCACACTTACCAGCAATTTGGGCACCAACCATTGCCTTGAGAATGAATTTAATAAATGTAAACTAAGCTACAGCCCATAAGCCCATCATATATATATATATATATATATATATATATATATATATATATATATATATATATATCATCATCATCATCATCGTCGTAGTTTAACGTCCGCTTTCCATGCTAGCATGGGTTGGACGATTTGACTGAGGACTGGTGAGACCAGATGGCTACACCAGGCTCCAATCTGATTTGGCAGAGTTTCTACAGCAGGATGCCCTTCCTAACGCCAACCACTCAGAGAGTGTAGTGGGTGCTTTTTACGTGCTATATACATATATATATATATGGGGGAAAATAAATTCAAAAGAGAACAATTCAAACTTTTGAGAAGTCCAAAAAGAGAGAAAGAATGATTTCTAATAAAGATTCGTTATATTCATAAAAAAACAGCCAGAGCAAGTAATAAGAATATGAAAATAGTAGTTGCAAAATATCGTTATAAGCATAAATATACCATAAACAATTATAGAAAAATGGAGGAGAAAAAGATGTTGAATCAAAATTAGATTTAATACAAAATAGGATTCAATACAAACGTGCATATATATTGAATTCTATTTTGTATTAAATCTAATTTTGATTCAACATCTTTTTCTCCTCCATTTTTCTATAATTGTTTATGGTATATTTATACCTATAATGATAATTTTGAAACTATATATAAATATAGTTAGGAAGGGTTTGGCGTTAGGAAGGGCATCCAGCTGTAGAAACTCTGCCAAATCAGATTGGAGCCTGGTGTAGCCATCTGGTTCCCCAGTCCTCAGTCAAACCGTCCAACCCATGCTAGCATGGAAGCGGCCATTAAACGATGATGATGATATATATATATATATATATATATATATATACGCCATGCTGGACTACTGAAATCTACAAGTTTTTTTCATTCTCTCTCTGTTTATTTTCTCTTATTCCTTTCTGTTGAAGAGCATAAGCTCGAAACATAAGACTTTTTCATTTTTCCTGAGCATCAAACTAATATATTTGCTTGTTGTTCATAAACCTGTCGTCTTTTGTTTTTCTATAAATTTCAACTATACATATATATTAAAACAGACAGATATAGATATACATACATATACATGTAGCTATATACGATGGGCTTCTTTCAGTTTCTGTCTATGAAATCCATTGACAAGGCTTTGGTCAGCCCAGGAGCTATAGTAGAAGACACTTGCCCAAGGTGCTGCTAGTGTCTTCTAACACACATAAGGCCAAAAATTTGGTGGGTGAGATTAGTTGATTAAATCAACCCCAGTATAAGATTGGTATTTTATCGTACTGAAGCATAAAAGGTAATGTTGAACTCACAGTCATTTGAACTCAGAATGTAAATAGACACATTATAATCCTTTCTGTTATAGGCACAAGGCCTGAAATTTTGAGGGGGAGGAGCAGTGAATAACATTGACCCCAGTGCATAACTGGAACTTAATTTATCAACCCCGAAAGGATGAAAGCAAAGTCAACCCTGGTGGCATTTGAACTCAGAAATAGCCAAATCTTAATGATAATTAAAATGATAATTATGATTATAATTATAATGAAAATTTCTAATTTTGACTCAAATCAACAAATTTGAAGATGTGGGATGCAGTCTATGCAATGAACAGAAAACAACAAGAAACTAGGACTGTTAAAGAGATATGATAAGTAAAATGAACAACTCACCACTGCAAATAATGGGAGCACTATTAAATTAGTGAGTGTTTTTGTGACTACATAAAATTAAGGCCAGTGGCACATAGAAAGTACCCAGCACACACTGTAAAGTGGTTGGCATTAGGAAAGGCATCCAGCTGTAAAAACCATGCCACAACAGACAACTGGAGCCTGGACAGATGCCTAGCTGGCCAGCTCCATATCAAACCATCCAATCCATGCCAGCTTGGAAATGATGATGCTGTACTCTGATCCTCTTCTCTCATACCTTAACCTCTCATCACCTAGCATCAATGCTGTCTTCCTCTATTTGTAGACTTACTCAATCTTGCAAGCTACATGGTGACTTCACTGGTGCCACAAAAAACCACTCAGTACACTCAGTAAAGTGGTTGGCATTAGCAAGGGCTTCCACTTATGGAAAACCACACCAAAGCAGATACTGAAGCATGATGCAGTCTTCAGCCCTGTTGGATCCTGTCAAAGCATCCAACCCATGCCAGCACGAAAGACTAACACACAAAGAGGATGACATGGTGATCATGATGATAATGATGATGGTTAGGAGCTATTCTGTTATCTGGGGGTTGATTACTCAACTAAACTCTTCGAGGTGATGCACCATCATAGCCACAGTCCAATGACTGAAAACAGAATATAAGAGCTATTTTCAGCAAGTCAATCGATATAGTAAAGACTCCATCATTGGTTTGTGGGTGGTTGGAGGTGAAGGAAAAAGTTGCTGTTTAGCCATGAGAGAGCTCTGAAGGAGCAGACCATATAAGGTCTGCTCCTTTATATGGTCAAAAGTATTTCACCCATGACCACTTCATCTATATTTCAAGGACTATGTTTTCCAATGCACCCTTCATTTTTTAGCTTTTTTCTAAAGTTAGTTTGACATGATTCACCAGAGATTTAGCTG
>NC_142939.1:14521526-14546526 GCF_046866305.1 Octopus bimaculoides | reverse complement strand
GGAATAATAGTTAAGAGAGGGATTATATCTACATACATATTTTTGTCTTGTTATTTTTATTAATATTTTTTTTTCTCTAAAACATTTGGTTATATACATACACATGTATTCATTTATATATAGATATATATATATATGTGTACTGTATATGTATATATATATATATATATATATATATATATATATATATCGTCGTTGTCGTTTAACGTCCGCTTTCCATGCTAGCATGGGTTGGACGAATTATAAAAGATAAAAAATGAAGTGGAAAAAGGGGGTTATAATATTCAAAAAGAGGGGGTGGTCATTTTGAGGGAATTTGGATACTAATAAAAATGGAACTGGTAAAATTTCATGTAAATCAGGAAAAATCATCATCATCATCATCATCGTTTAACGTCCGCTTTCCATGCTAGCATGGGTTGGACGATTTGACTGAGGACTGGTGAAACCGGATGGCAAATATATAATAATAATAATAATATCACATAGTAATTATAAAGATAATTAAAACAATTGGAAAATGAGTGGCTGTGTGGTAAGTAGCTTGCTTACGAACCACATGGTTTCAGGTTCAGTCCCACTGCGTGGCACCTTGGGCAAGTGTCTTCTACTATAGCCTCGGGCCGACCAAAGCCTTGTGAGTGGATTTGGTAGACGGAAACTGAAAGAAGCCCGTCGTATATATGTATATATATATATATATATGTGCATGTGTGTGCATATGTTTGTGTGTCTGTGTTTGTCCCACCACCACCATCGCTTGACAACCAATGCTGGTGTGTTTATGTCCCCATAACTTAGCGGTTCGTCGAAAGAGACCGATAGAATAAGTACTAGGCTTACAAAGAATAAGTCCTGGAGTCGATTTGTTCAACTAAAGGCGGTGCTCCAGCATGGCCGCAGTCAAATGACTGAAACAAATAAAAGAGTAAAGAGAAATGGTAGCCAGAAGTGAGATAAAAGAAATGCAACCTAACAGGATACAATATGGCAGCAGGTAACATATATATTTGTAGTGTAAGAATAATGATGATAAAATAATCAGAGAATGGTAGGACAATCTAATACACAAATCCCTTAGATTAAGTAAAATACAGGATGAATAAAAGAGGAAAAAATTAATTACTTATTATATAGAAAGGAAACTACAGGAAACTACATAGAAAAGAATGTATTTAAAAAATATGATTATAAATTCTTTTAGTCTTTCATTCTTCTACTTGTTTCAGTCATTTGACTGCGGCCATGCGGCAGCACTGCCTTGAACGGTTTTAGTCGAAGAAATCGATCCCAAGACTTATTCTTTGTAAGCCTAGCATTTATTCTATCAGTTTCCTTAGCTGAATTGCTAAGTTACAAGGACCTAAATAAACCAGCAGTGGTTTTCAAGCAATGGTGGGGTAGGGACAAACACACACACACACACACACACACACAAATATATACACCATTTTGAGTGTGGCCGTCGCCAGTACCACCTGACTGGCCTTCGTGCCGGTGGCACGTAAAAGCACCCACCACACTCTCGGAGTGCTTGGCGTTAGGAAGGGCATCCAGCTGTAGAAACTCTGCCAAATCAGGTTGGAGCCTGGTGTCGCCTCCTGGTCCACCAGTCCTCAGTCAAATCGTCCAACCCATGCTAGCATGGAAAGCGGACATTAAACGACGACGATGATGATGATGACATACACAAATATACACACACACATATACACGATGAGCTTCTTTCAGCTTCTGTCTACCAAATCCACTCGCAAGGTTTTGGTTGGCCCGAGGCTATGGTAGAAGACACTTGCCCAAGGTGCCACGCAGTGGGACTGAATCCGGAACCATGTAAGAAGCAAGCTTCTTATCGCACAGCAACAAAATGTAGACATTAATTTTAGTAAGGGGTGACAAACAAAATAAATAGTAATATTATCATACTAAAGTAACATTAAAGATTTAATATTTCAAGAGAGATTATAAAGTTTCACAGTATATAAAGCAAAGAGAAGATAAACCAAATCCTTATCAGTCAACTCATAACAGATAAGAGCAAACAAGCATTTGATTGTATTTCTGGCTAAGTTAATACAGGTGTGGAGGCGCAATGGCCCAGTGGTTAGGGCAGCGGACTCGTGGTCATAGGATCGCAGTTTCGATTCCCAGACCAGGCGTTGTGTCTATTGAGCGAAAACACCTAAAGCTCCACGAGGCTCCGGCAGGGGATGGTGGCGAACCCTGCTGTACTCCTTCACCACAACTTTCTCTCACTCTTACTTCCCGTTTCTGTTGTGCCTGTAATTCAAAGGGTCAGCCTTGTCACACTGTGTCACGCTGAATATCCCCGAGAACTACGTTAAGAGTACAAGTGTCTGTGGAGTGCTCAGCCAGTTGCACATTAATTTCATGAGCAGGCTGTTCCGTTGATCGAATCAACAGGAACCTTCGACGTCGTAAGCGACGGAGTGCCAACAACAATACAGGTGTAGTTAGTAAACTCTAAGTATAATAAATCACTAACAAGATAAATGTAATTAGAAGTAATAAAATAATATATAAAGGTATGGTAATATGCCAAGAGGGTCAGGTGATGTGCTACATAATAGACAGGTTGAAGTATCAATTGCCCAAAACATACTAAAGTTGTAAAGGTATATTAGACTAATCAAAATATAATTAACTAAACAGTAGGTCTGTTGGGGCCAGGAGGTCAGGAGATATCACTATATAATCACAATGGTAATATTATTCCACAGGCCCAGGTATGAAGTGAAGAGAGGGTATGGATGCTGTCATATGAGAGAAAACAGGGACTAGCTGATTAAGTAATGCCATTAAAAATATTTATTAGTAAAAGAATGGATGATTCTATGAAAACGTGAAACCCTAAGATTTAATTTGTTATTAATTAGGTGCAGGAGTGGCTGTGTGGTAAGTAGCTTGCTTACCAACCATATGGTTCTGGGTTCAGTTCCACTGTGTGGCACCTTGGGTAAGTGTCTTCTACTGTAGCCTCAGGCCAACCAAAACTTTGTGAGTGGATTTGGTAGACGGAAACTGAAAGAAGCCCATCGTATATATATACGTGTGTGTGCTTGTATGCCTGTGCTTGTCCCACCACCACCATCACTTGACAACCAATGCTGGTGTGTTTATGTCCCCCATAACTTAGCAGTTTAGCAAAAGTGTTCGATAAAATAAGTACTAGGCTTACAAAGAATAAGTTCTAGGGTCGACTTGTTCAACTAAAGGCGGTGCTCCAGCATGGCCACAATCAAATGATTGAAACAAATAAAAGAATTAAACTATTCTTTTTTACTTGTAATTGAACAGGTATAGCCTTGTCATATACTCTATCACACAAAGTTGGCTTGGGAATTGCCTTAAAGGTTTACATGTCTTTGGAATACTCGGCCATTTAGCAGCTGGGTGGTTAAGAAGCTCGCTTTGCAACCGTGTTATTTTGGGTTCAGTTCTACTGTACAGCACCTTGGGTGTCTTCTACTCTCACCCTGATCTGGTCAATGGCTTGTGAGTGAAATTGGTAGATGGAAACTGTGAGGAAACCTACCATATGGGCGCATGTGTGTGTGCATTTATGTGCGTGTGTATGTATGTGTTTGCACATCAACACATCACTTGATGACCAGTGTTGGTTTGTTTATGGCCCTGTAGCTTAGTGGTTCAGCAAAAGAATTCGAAAAAAATGAAAAAGCAGATTAAGTACCAGAGTTAAGTGTCAGAAAAACGTTTTAAGGAATTGCCCTAGCATGGCCACAGTTCAATGACTGCAACAAGTTAAAGACAACAAAATTAAAAAACCAAATATGCAGAAGAGACAGAACAACTTGACTGAACACTCATCATAGAAACCAATGGAGGACCCACGGCTAAATAATCCCACCTCCACATTTCCCCTTTTATCCCCCTTCCATTGCCCCTTCTTTCCCCTTTTTCCTGATTTACCATCATTGCCATATTCCATGAATAAACAACAAACAACCAAGAAAAGTGTGATGGGATGGGATGGAACCGGAGTTGTACTATTTACCAAGTTTGTTTAACAATCTGATGATTAGCTGGAATGGTTATCATAAATTAGTTAAATTTCATAACATCTGACAGTTGGTGTTAACTTAAAACAGATGGACAGCTTGATACTTCGTTAATTCAGGTTGATTTTTCTCCTTTTCTTGTTTTCTTCATTTTTGCATTTTTGTGTTCATTTATTTACTCTTTGTTTGTTGTTTTTATTTTGCTTATTATATCATGACTGGTTAATAAATTAGTTTTCTTCTTTATTTCTCGTTTTTTTCTATTTTCGTTATTTGTATTTTTTTTTTTTTTTTTTTGACTTTCAGTAATTCCCTGCCCGAAACCCCACAACCCCCAGCCTCCACCCACCCAAAACAGCAAAAAACGGATGAACTGCTTTTGCAAGGTTAAATATTTGGGAAAAATATTTCATTATCACTATAACTATCTTCATCATCATCATTATCAACATCATCATTACCGTTGTTCTAGAAGAAGAACTAGGTTGATAGAGGTAAAGCTGACAGTGGTGGTAGTGGTGGTGGTAGTGGCAGAAGTGTTGTTGTTGTTGCTGTTGCTACTGCTGCTGCTCCTGAGACAGTATTTAAGGTCCAGAGGCCCTTCCTATCATCAATCCTTTACTTGAAACAGAGTAGATCTGCCAGAAAAGTGTTTAATCCCATCCAAATCAAGCTTGATCAAACACAAGATTAAAGGATTAAAGACTTTTTTTTTTATTCACCCATATTGTATCTATGACCAATTTACTCAATGTATATTTCTAATTTTTAAGACAGGAGAATGTGATATGATGGAAATTTAGCTGCTATTTCTAGTAGTTTAAACCGTTTGATACCAACTCACCTGAGACAGCCCCAGGTTCTATTGTACAACAATCATGTTTTAGAGTGGAAACTAGAGTAGATACAACAGCTACAGTCACAACAGTGGCCACACATTATAACTGTGGAAAACACCACATCATAACAGTTCCAAACACCATTATAAAATTTTTTATTGTTTAACTGTTTTGCTATTCACACATTAACTTGAGGCTCAAAGTTATTTAAACTAAAACTTTACATGGACCCTTGAAATACTACCATGGATTTCCAATTTTCTATTTTGCTTGTATGGACCCCCCAGAAATTTTACATAGACCCCCAGGGTCAGAAGAACCCCAGCGTCAGAAGAACCCCAGTTGAGAATCACTGCTCTAAATGAATATTTCTGTAAAGAAACGCTCATCTCTCAAACTGGATGGAACATGTGGAAAAGGAAGACCCAAGAAAACATGGGACAATGTAATGAAGGACAATCTCAGGACATTGAACCTTTCAGATGAAATGACAAAGGACCAAGATACATGGTCCCTTGCTGTACTCAAGAAACCCTGTCTTCCACAACAGAAGTGTTAAGACCACTCCACTTGATGAAGAGGATTGGCCTGCAAGAGCCATGTGCCGGTGCCATGTAAAAAGCATTCATGTTGGTGCCATGCTGAAACGCTCAAGCGAAGCTATAATAAAAGCACCCAACACACACTGTAAAGTGGTTAGTGTTAGGAAGGGCAACCAGCCGTGGAAAACAAGTTAAATTAGACTGGAACCTGATACAGCTCTCTGGCTCTTGTCAAACTGTCTAACCCATGCCAGCATGGAAAATGGACGTTAAAGGATGATGATGATGATGATGATGTTTGAAATATCCTTTCTATTATAGGCACAAGGCCTGAAGTTTTGGGGGAGAGGACTAGTTGATTACATCGACCCCAGAATTTCACTGGTATTTAGTTTATTGACCCCCAAAAGAATGACAGGCAAAGTCAACCGTGGCAAAATTTGAACTCAGAGATGATGTTTGAAAAATGTTGAACAGCTTAAAGTCGCGTGAACAAATTCTTAAGAAAATTTTAATTAAATCACTTGACAAAAAAAAACAAAAAAAAACACAAAATTATTATAGCTAACGTATATATAAGTTTTACTTATGTGATTACTTGTATGTGTTTGGAATATGTAGAATCGGTTAGAAGTGTGTTTGGATGAAGTAGTGGCAGACGGCTGGCTGGCTGGCTGGCTGGTCATGATATATTGAATGTTTAAAACAAACCAGTTGTTACCTGCTTAACATACTCAAAATCTCATTTATATATATAGACTGGAATGTGTTTAGAAAGTAATAGAAGTGATGGTGGTGGCAGTGGTGGCGGTGGTGGTGGTAGTGGGAGCAGCAGTTCTTGTTTTCATTGTTAACAATTGTGGGCATTGTTCCTGTTGTTTAACCCAAGGCAAGACCCAATCAAGCAGACCTATGATCAATAATGTTCCAACCATAACATCTTTTTGTGTGTGTATATATATATATATATATATATATATATATATATAATAATAATAATATTAGGGATAAAATCCAAAATTACAGGTAAAAACTCAATTAAAATCAATTTATTAAAAATTAAAATTAAATTAAGTTATTATGCTTTTAATTATTAATTTTTCTATATGTGACTGGATTTTCATCGATGAGTTCATGAACCTTGGTTCTTTTCCCTAAAACTATATATATATATATATATATATATATATATATATATATATATATATATATCAGCAGCTATTATAAATTAGCCAATGTTCATATTTTTTTATTTAAGGTAGTAAGATGTGATTTGAGGGAGATATGGCTGCTTTTTCTAGCAGGTGAAGCAACCCCATAGAAGTTCCTTTGTTGACTGGTTGTTGTTGTTGTGGTGTTGGTGGAGGTGGTGGTGGTGTCTTTTAATTAAGAAAACATCAAGGATTTGACACTGGTGTCAAAGTAGAAACGAAAAAAAAAGACACTTGTATTAAACTAACAGGTGAAACAGTAGCTGCAAGTAGTTAGGGTGTTAGACATCTGATGCAAAAGGTCATGGGTTCAAACCTTGCCACTGACAATTTGGTTTTTATTGCAAGCATCATTGTTATTGCTTATGCCCATTGCTTTTGGAACCAACAAGACCCAAGACAATCCAACTGTACAGAGAATTGTATCAAATGAAACACAAAATATCAAGATATACTTCACTCTGAAAAAGGGGTCAAAAGTCCTCCCTAAGCCAAGGGCTTATAAGGTCAGATTCCCAGATTCTGTAGTGTACAGGATGGGGTGCAGAAAAGTTCCTGACTTTCGGTAAAAGAAAATACAGGAAGATCTGTTAATTATGATATTCTTCAACATATTCCCTTCTCAGATTCACATGCTTATTGCAGTGGTCCCTCAGTTTTTCTAAGCCCTATAAAAGAACTCAGAAGGTTGGGCATCCAGGCAGGCCTTTCCTGAAACCCTTAGAACCAGATACTTTTCAGTTACTCACCCCCACTCCTTCGTATATTCCCCACCTGGATGGGACACTGGTCTGTTGCAAGGTTGCTCATTTTTACTAGCTGAGTGGACTGGAGCAATGTGAAATGAAGTGTTTTGCTCAAGGACACAACACATCACCTGATCCTGGAATCGAAACCACAGTCTTACAATTGTGAGTCCAACACCCTAACCACTAAGCCTCCATATGTTTCACTCTAGATTGAGTAAAGGTGTTTAAAAACGGTGTAATAGTTTGGAGTGTGTGTGTGTGTGTGTGTGTGTGTGTGTGTGTGCCTATATTTGTCCCCAACCATCGACTGAGAACCAGTGTTAGTGTGTTTACATCCCTGTAACTGCAATTCAGCAAAAGAGACCAAAGACCATTAGAATAAGCACCAAGCTTTAAAAAAACAAATAATTACAGGTGTTGATTTGCTCAACTAAAATTAATCAAGGTGGTGCCCACCACAGCTAAAGGTTAATGAGTACAACAAGTAAAAGAACAAAAGAGTAACATTATATACATATTGTTGCTATTGTAGCATACCTGTCATGCCAGCTTGGATTATCTCAGGGCTAGAAGGCACGGAAGGGACAAAGCGGGCAGCCACACCACATGTGCAAAACACAAATAGCCCTTAACAGAAGTGATGAAAGGCATATAAGGAGCCCGACTGGCAGGACTCTTCCTCTTTTCCCTTTTGGGCTGTCAGGTAGCCAACTGCCCACAGCTAGGACTGCTAGCTCCCTTTCTTTGCTTCAGAGCTCTGCACATGGTAACACGATGCCTCTCTCACAGTAGGTACCATCTGACGATATTTTTGCTCACTCTGTTTTTGTTTAAACTGTACGTGCCAGAATGCCATAACATCTTGCGACGAATCTCCAGCAAAATAAAAATTGTTATATTTAGTGAGAGTTCATTTCTCATTTACATGCAGCCCACACCTAATCAGCACTTCACCAACCTAACAATGCAAACACTCATATACTCACTAAACTATTATGCAAAAGTTTCTAAGTCCAAAACATTGCTTTTTTCCAGAAAACGGAAAAGTTGTTTCACCATTCCATAGCAAAACCATTATACTACACTTCGACAATTTTTGATATCTTGGCACCTGAAGCAACTGGAGAAAGGATAGTTTGACCAAAAGAACCGGCTACTGCAAGCAAAAATAAATATTGGAAAAACCCACATTTGGCCAAATTTGGATATGACAGTTTAACATAATAGCAACGATGTATATACACACATATGTATGTATGTATGTATGTATGTATGTATAATGCAGTGTTGCAATCTGGCCATGTACACAATGCACCATTGGAGTCTAGACACATATACAATGCAGTCTGCAGTGAAAGTGAGTTGTATGGTGTGCAGTGTGACAGGTTAAATATGTCATGAGGGTGAGAGAAAAATTGAATAAACAAAATATGCCAAATGACACTGTGTTGGGGTGAAGTCTGTTAATGCCAGAATTCTATGTGAAGTAGGCTGACAATGTGAGTATTGCATATGGAGGTGAAGACAAACAGTGAATGTTCATTTCTCACTAAACTTACCCAGCCATTGCATCTTTTACATGCTATCTAAGAACCACATGTCAAACCTGCACTAATTTTATGAAAGAAGGCCTCAAAAGCAGACTCTAGTAAAGCCATCCTAATCTTGTCTTTTAACAACAACAACGAATAAAAAAAAAAGTGTTGTGGCAAGAGTATGACACCCTCTAGTGAGAAAAGATGGGACCACTGCATATAGACAGTAGCGGTCTGATGCAGTCGGCAGTTCATAGTTTGGTCTTTGAAGTCTAGGTACAGTTTACAGTTTGAGGGTGTTGGAAATATTGATTGTTGGTTCGTAAAAGATCGTTGGTTCATTGCGTGTTTGTTACTGCCGCTGTTTCTATTTTGTATTGTTATAACACTGTTACAGTGCATTCTTTATCATCGACAATATCAACCATACTACGATATTGGAGATGTAAGGATATAACATCTGGTGACAAGGATTTTCCAAAGCTCACATAGGTTATTTGACCATTTGTGAATCATACAAATTATTAAATCATGGAGAACCTATTAGCTGCAGCAATACAGCTTCAAGAGAAGCAACAGGAACAACAACAGGAGTTGCAGAAGCAAATATTACAACAGTTAACTGAGTTACAGACAAGGACGTCTAAAAATTCAGTTGAGCTCATTCCCACCAGACAGCATGGCGAACTCGATTTCTGAATTCATTCATAATCCAGAGGGGGGTATTACATTTCCTGCATACTATTGAAGGTATGAGAAAATTGCAAGCCATAACCAGATAAGGAGAAAGTGAGGCTATTACTACACAAGGTAGCTGCGGCCGAGCATGAATACTACTGTAATTTTATATTGCCCAGAAAGTCGAGTGAGATTGGTTTCCAAGAAACTATTGAATTACTATCAAAGATCTTTTATGACAAAAGTTTGTTATTTAACACTCGAATTATATGTTGGAATTTAACAAAAAATGACAATGATGACTTTATTTCATACACCGGAGTAGTCAACCATATGTGTGAAAACTTTAAACTTCAGGAACTCAATCAGGATATGTTTAAATCCCTTATCTACGTACAAGGCTTTACAGCAACCAAAGATAGAGAAATTTGGGCAAAGATTCTCTCAAAAATGGAGTAAGTGAACCAAGACTTAACTCTACAGACCATTGCAGAAGAATATCAAACAATGGTAAACCTGAAGCACGATGTGAAATAAATTCAAGAGAAAGATTCTGCAAAAATACAAATGTGTCGACCCAGAAAGTACAACCAAAAAAGAGTACCAGGCCCCAATCCATGTTATGAATGTGGAGGCCTACACTTCAGAAAAGAGAGTCCGTTTAAAAATCAAAAATGCTATAGTTGTCAGAAACTTGGTCACAAGAGCTCACATTGCAGGACAGGATTATGAGGATCGAACGCAAAAAGTTCTAAGGTAATTTCAGCAGAAAGTGAATGTGACACAAAAACAAGAAAATTCATAAAAATAAAAATAAATGGTGTAAATATTAAACTACAGTTGGATACAGGTAGTGATATTTCAATCATAAATGCAGACACATGGAGAAAATCAGGAAACTGAAGTTACATAAAACAGCGAAAATCGTGCATGGTGTGACAGTTGATAAATTACATTTCATGGGCAAAATGTGTACAGATGTCACATTTCAAGGAGAAACATGCAAAGCAAAAATATTAATTGTGGAGAATACAATCAATATGTTTGGTACAGGGGTTGGTTGGAGTTATTTGACTTATGGTACCTCCCCATAAGTGTCTACTGCAAAAACATAAATAGTTGTCCCGTTAAAAATAAATCATCGAAGGAATTGAAGAGAAAACTGAAAAAGTTGTTTCTTCTAGTACTATCAGAGGACTTGGGTCTATGTAATAAGACTGAAGCCTGCTTTCAAGTGAGTGAAAACACAATGCCTGTATTTAAATCAAAATAGTACCATTCATGGCAACTGAAATTGTAAATGAAGAGTTGAACAGACGAGAAAAGAGGAGCATCATCAAAAAGGTGGATTACTCTAAATAGACGGTGCTCATGGTGTGCATTAAAAAGAAAAATAACAAGATTAAGCTGTGTGGTGATTTCTCTACAGGATTGAACGACTGCTTAAAGACATGTCACCATCCACTACCAAATCCAAAGGACATTTTTGAAAAATTAAATGGTGGGAAAATTTTCTCTAAATTCAATGTTTGATGCTTATTTACAGATTAAAGTAAATGACAAATGCTCAAAGTCTCTAACAATAAAGATACATAGAGGATTGTACAGATATACCTGATTAAAGGTTACACCGGCAATATTTCAGTAAATCATGGACGCTATGTTATCAGATTGTGAATTTGCAATACCTTATTTGGACAATATATTGATTAAGAGTAATTCACGTGAACAGCACGTGGAGCATATAAAAGCGGTGTTCAAGAAAATTAAAGAGTATAGGTTTGTTTTGAGTGAAGAAAAATGCAAAATCTTTTGGCCTCAAATTAAATACTCAGGGCAAATAATTGATTAAAAAAATGGTAGATAGCTTGACCTATCGAGGGCAGACACAATAAAGAATATGCCTGCTCTGACAAATATACCAATACTACAAGCGTGTCTTGGCAAACTACTACCAAAATTACATTCCTAACATGCACAAATTAAGAGCTCCATTGAATGACTTATTAAAAAAAGGAGGTAAAGTGGAATTGGTCGGTTAAATGCCAAAACGCATTTGAAGAAAAAAAAATTCTAATTGCAGATTTGTCTCTAGCGCATTTCAATCCTGAAATGGACATTTTTGTAGCATCTGATGTTTCGGAGTATGGAATAGGAGCAGTTTTGCTACACAAGTATAAAAATGGAAGTACAAAACCAGTGATTCATGTTTTGTTCTCGCTGATAGTGGGAGAGAAAAAATACAGTCTGATAGAAAAAGAAACCCTATCGGTTATCTTTGCTGAGAAAAAATTTCACAGGTTTCAACATGGTAGAAGTTTTCTGTTACAAACAGATCATCGACCACTGCTATCAATTTATAGGTCAAAGAAATGGTTACCTACCAATACAATGAACCGACTACAATGTTGGAGTATAATATTACCTAATTACAATTTCAAAATGCAGTATATTCCATCAAAAAAATTGTTCATGTAGACTATCTATTAAAACTAATTCCTAAAAATATGGAATCACTAGAAGATACTGTGACAGCCACACTGCAGGCAGAAAATGAAACAAAAAGTATTATGACTAATGTTGTCCAAGAGCTGCTGGTCACTGCACAGGATATAAGAATGAAATCTGTAGGCAACAAAGATATTACAAAAATGAAAGAAGCTTTAAAATAAACAGAATAAAAATACAAATTCAAGTAGTTTCTCAATATGCAACGATATTCTAATGTGAACGCAAAGAGTTGTAGAATCGACTACATTACAAAAACGTGTATTGCAGCAATTTTACAGCAGACATGCAGGAACATTGAGGGTGAACGCTCTGATGAGGAGTTGCATCTATTGGCCAACTATAGACTGGGATATTGAAAAATTGGTGAGAACTATCGTTGACAATATCAACCATACTACAATATTGGAGGCGTGAGGCTATAACAAAAAAAGCAATCATTGTCTTGAGAAAACATCATTGCATTATATGTTCTTGAACAGGCTCACTCCAAATGTGAAGTTCCACTATCACTGAGGCTCTAAACTAGTGTAAGTCTCTCAAGGCTGGGACCACATCCTTAATATTTGACCCTTCCCTTCAAGACCAGAAAATATTTTAGACTCCAATGCCATTGAAGCACTGCACCTACATCTGGGATGGTGCTGAAAACACAGACATCCTGGAGTACATTCAGAGAAAGGATACTCAAACTATTGTATAAAATTACTCTGACACATTCAACCTCCGACCTGTAAGAGTGCCATCTTTTCTCTCTCTCTCTCTCTCTCTCTCTCTCTGCCTTTTCTGCTACGTCTATAATGGCTTCTCTCTCTGTTCCTCAGAGCTGGCTGGTTTTATATCTCTTCCACTCAAGTACTCCTGACCCACTTGTCTCATATCTTCTCTCATCACTCACATCCACCAGCATCAGTCTTTCCTCCCCAGGACATCACCCCTCATCAATCATGTTAACTTGTAACATCTGCAAAAGAATAACAGTATCAATCTTACCGGTCTCAGAGTTCTTACAAAGGCCATGAGAACAGCCCCTTTCTCTAGATGCAGCAAATAAAAGAAAGAAAATAAATCTGTTGGGTGATGTGTAGTTTCACAATGAGTATTCTGTATGAAAACATAGTAAAGGGTATAGCTGCTACCCTAAAAATGTTGTTCAGGGTAGACAATCCCCTTCCCTGCTTTTAACCATGATAGTGATTAGCTGTAGGTGCAGCTTGGCAGTCTCAAATATGTTCCATTCAGATATTTCAAACATCATCATCATCATCCTTTAACGTCCATATAATGAAAAGAAACATAACAAGTAACTGCAGAATATGTGGCGATGGATAAGAAACAATAAATCATATTATCTCTGGCTGCCCAGTCCTGGCTAAGAAGGAATATATTCACAGACACAACAAAGCTGGGACCTATATACACTGGAAGCTATGCCAACACTATGGAATAACAACAGAAAAAAGATGGTATAGGCACATGCCGGGAAAGGTCACAGAAAACGAGAAAGCAACCATACTCTGGGATATGCCAATACACACAGATAGAGAAATTAAGGCCAATAGGCCAGATATAGTTGTCAGAGATCATGAAGAAAAAAAATGCTTTCTAATTGATGTATCAATACCAGCTGATGACAACGTTTCCCTAAAAGAAATGGAGAAACTTTCAAAATACAAAGACCTGGAAATAGAGGTAACTTGAATGTGGAATCTAAAAACAGAAACAATTCCTATCATAGTAGGTGCCTTAGGTATGATAAAAAAAATATTCAAACAAATGCATAACAAAAACACCAGGACTTACAAATATATATAACATACAGAAAATTGCACTACTGGGCACTGCACACATCCTATGCAAAACACTTTCAATACAGTAACCATAAGAGCATCACAGCAAACCACAGCACATACCCAAAGCACAGAGAGCTGCGCTCGGTAGTGAAGTGAAAGCAAGCAAAAAAACAAAACTACTGAATAATAACAATAATAATGGTTTCAAATTTTGGCACAAGGCCAGAAATTTGAGGGGAGGGAATGAGTCAATTGCATTGACCCCAGTGCTTGACTGGTACTTATTTTATCAACCCTTGAAAGGATGAAAGGCAAAGTTAACCTCACTGGAATTAGAACCCAGAACAAAGACTGACAATATGCCACGAAGCATTTTGCCTGGAATGCTAACAATTCTACCAGCTTGCCACCATGACACTAGTTTAATAATGACAAACTTCTTTTCTACTCTAGGTACAAGGTTCGAAATTTGGGATGAGAGAGCCAGTTAATTAAATCAACACCAGTGCTTCAGTTGCTGAAAGGATGAAAGGCAAAGTCTTAGCGGAATTTGAACTCAGGACATAAAGACAGACAAAAATGCCACCACCCGGCGTGCGAACGTTTCTGCCAGCCTGCCACCTTACAATAATGACAAAACTGTTTTACTAAATGCTTCACTATTATTGAAATTAATTGAAACAAAAGTTGTGAGTGCTTTAACAGAAATATGGAGACAAAATGGTTAAGTGGACATATAATGAAATTTGAACCCTCATATTGTATTGCATGGCTACATTTATCTAATTACGTCATCACAATGGTATTCCAACCACGACCATCCCATCTCTTTGTTTTTGTTTTTTTTAAGTAGAGTGTATCTAGAACTAATCTTTCAAGTGTGTCACATGGTCTTGTTCATTTTCAGGTGAATTTGGCAGCAACCCTTTGTAATAGGGCCACTAAAATAACCAAAAGCTATTCCATTAGGACACGGCTCGTTCATTAGTACCGATTCTATAGAGTCTGGACGACTTTAAAACTATTCCCCTCTTCCTTACACCCTTAAATAATTTTTTTAAATATTAATTTCAATAAAGTGTAAACAAAATTCTTTTCTTTTGTTTATTTTAATGTAATAATAATATGAAAGTAAAGGATATCAAGCCAAAGAGAAATGGAAATGGTAAAGACCTCCTGGAATATAATAGTAAAATTCAAAGTGGAAGAGAAGAAGGGGAAAAGGTAGGGTCCAAATGGTCGAGTTATTAAGTTGGTAAACAACTTGCCAAAAACAAATTGATCATCATCATCATCATCACCAAAACCACCACCACCATCATTTTACATCCTCCATTAGACACACAAGGTGCAAGTGTGGCTGTGTGGTTATGAAGCTGGCTTTCCAATCATGTGGTCTTGGGTTCAGTCCCACTCTAAAGCACCTTGGGCGAGTGTCTTCTATAATAGCTCCAAGTTAACCAAGCTCCATGAGTGGATTTGGTAAGCCCCTTGTGTGTGTGTGTGTGTGTGTGTGTGTGTGTGTGTGTGTGTGTGTGCACGCGCGCGCGTGCATTCATGTGTACACAGTCTTGTGTAGATATTATGTGATGGTTGCAAACAAGCGTCATTGTCATATCAGCAAAGCGAGGTTGATCATTTACAGTCTTCTATGGGAAGCTTGTCTGACCATGCAGAAATATTACTTTGCTTAGAAATAGGTAAGGGTTGGCAACAGGAAAAGCCTCCAACTGTACAAATCTGCTCTCGGAGTGGTTGCCATTAGGAAGGGAAGGGCATACAGCTGTAGAAACCTTGCCAGATCACATTGGAGCCTGATGCAGCCTACTGGCTTGTCAGTCCCCAGACAAACTATCCAACCCATGACAGCATGGAAAGCAGACATTAAACGATGAAGATGATGATGATGATGATGGTGTGGTAGAAGTAATGCTCTTTTGTATTTGAGTTTTCTAGTTTCTAAGCGAGTTCCTTTTATTATTTCCTAAAACTTCTGCGATTTTTTTTTCATTAGTTTATTATTCGTTTAAGTAATGCAATAAATTTGTGTTCGATAAAAAATTACTTAATAAACATTTATATACTATAAAAGATATTAAATGCAAAAAATGCATTACTTCTGTGGTGCCTGGTATATCTAGTGCGTAGATATTTTTGTCACAGGAAAAAATAATTTCCTCCGTCATAAGATTTTTATACACAAAATTAGGAGTAATATTGTATATAAAGCTTATTTTTAACCTAAATCTGCAAAATCCAGAAAAACCCACAAGGATTTTAAGCCTGGCACCAGTATAGCTGTAATGAAAGTAGAGATAAGTGCCCTGTTTAAGCACGCTGTGACAGGATATCATGTTGTCATGTGACCCATGTGACTGCTTTAAATCACTCATAGCAAGTATTGTCATTTTAGTATATATGTGTGCATGCACACACACACACACACACACACATCTGTACACATACATGTACACACAAAGTATTGTTTATATATATTTTCATATACAAACATGCACATCTATACATACAAAGATATATATATATATATATATATATATATATATATATATATATATATATATCTTTGCACACATACTCACACACACACTAAAAAAATTTACAAATATATCCGTATACATTCTTCTATACACATCTATAAACACATACACACATACATGGGCATATCTGTAAACAAAGGTTCATACACTATGACCTACAAATACACATACACACACATACACATACAAACACAACGTACACAGACATATTCATAATTATGTATATACACTAAAAACACATCTGAAAGTACATTCCTATTTTCACATATATGCCTAAAAGTAAGCACCCAGACAAAACCCACAAACACATATAAAGACATGCACTGATGCACACACACAAAAATGTGCATTTATGCATACACACACACACATATATGTAAAGATAGGAACATTCTCATAAACATGCATATTTTAAATGAAATTCATACTTATATAAATATATATATATATATATATATATATATATATATATATCATCATCATCATCGTTTAACGCCTGCCTTCCATGCTAGCATGGGTTGGACGATTTCACTGAGCTCTGGGGAACCAGATGGCTGCACCAGGCTCCAATCTGATCTGGCAGAGTTTCTACAGCTGGATGCCCTTCCTAACGCCAACCACTCAGAGTGTAATGGGTGCTTTTATGTTCCACCGGCACAAGGGCCAGTCAGGCGGTACCGGCAACGGCCACGCTCAAAATGGTGCATTTTACGTGCCACCTGCACAGGAGCTAGTCCAGCGGCACTGGCAACGGTCTCGCTCGAATGTCTTTTCATGTGCCACTGGCACAAGTACCAGGAAGGCAACGCTGGGCACAGGTGCCATCACGATTTCGCTTTTTTTTATACCAATTATAAAAATAATTAAAAAAATATACATTACTGTACTGTTTCTACTTTGTGGATTTTCACCTATCGTGGAGAATTTTGGAACATAACACCTGTAATAATCCAGGGATTACTGTACATATATACCAAGGTAACCCAGAATTAACCGAATGAGCTGGCCTTACTAAAGATGGCTATGGCAATAGCCGAAACTGACCTGTCAGTTTAAGAAATTCTCGATTCGGTGTTCAGGGCAATTGCAGCCCCTATCAGAGTATATGTTACGTGCTTTGTAAAAGCATTGGAGCATTTTAGCTCCTATTTCTAGCAATATAGGTATTATCCACATCCTTAGTCAAGTTTAGTTGATGACTATAATTTTCTTTTGCGGTATAACGTTGCAAACAGCTGTTTTTATTAATTTTATATATGTATGTACATATGTATGTATACACACACACACACACACACACACACACACATAAACACACACACACACACACACATTTATGTGAGAGCGTCGATTAACACTTGCAAATATGCACCTGGACATATACTTACAAGCATATATTTTTTTGTATGTGTATAATTGCATATATGAATGTAGCTCCAAGTATATCTGGCTATGTATGTAGACTGAAATACTAGAACGTCATACATAGTGTTGGGTACTTATAAGCATAGATGTGTATGCATGAGTGTGTTAGTCTATACATGCTTGGATATTGAGGTTAAGTAGGTGTAAAACTGTAGTCATGTGTGAGTATATGCTTGTGTGTATGTGTGTGTGTGTGTGTGTGTGTGGTTGTGAAGTCTTGTTTGCTGGTCAGAAGTAGGTCATCTAAGACACTTCAACTGATGCTATTAGGCCAAGTATATCATGTTACAGGTTGGTCCAAGGCTTGAAACCCTCCTCAGCCCCACTCTCTTCTCAATCCACTTTGACCAGGGTCTGTTACTACTCCACTACTCCACTGCACTCCCTACCCCCTACCACCACCACCACCACCACCACCACCACCCCACTTCACAAAAAGGATCTTGTGTTTTTTATGTTTTTCATTCAAGTTTTAATCACTGCACTGCAGGGACAGATAAAGGTACTGCCTTGAAACAAATCGACTCCAGTATTTTTTCACTACTTATTTTCATGCCTGGCACCGATTCTCTTGGTATCCTTTGCTGAACTGCTACATTACAGGGATCTAAACAGGACAACACCAACTGTCAAACAAGAACAGGGAAAAACGCAACACAAAAAACACATATACATACATACATATGTATGTACACATATATATATAGATACATATATATATATATATGCATATATATATGTGTGTATATATATATATATATATGCATATATATATATATATATACACACACACACACATATATATATATACATACACACATATATACATAGATATATACAGATATACATAGATATATATATACACATATACATAGATATATATATACACATATAGAGAGATATATACATACATATATCGATACACACACACACACACATAGATATATACAGATATACATAGATATATATATACACATATAGAGAGATATATACATACATACATCAATACACACACATATAATATATATATATATATATATATATATATATATATATATCATGGATAAATGAATTTTCGTTTATTGACTTAATGTAATAAGTAAGTAGTATAAGTATTCGGTCTGGTTTACGACTAAAACTCTGTCTTGAACTGCAATTGAAAACATGTTGGTTTTAAGGCTGACTAGCAAAGATGGCTGGAAGTGGTTCACTGTAGAGCGGGTAGTTATATATTACATATTAAATATAGAGAATAGACAAGCAAAACATGTGGTATGACTTAAGAGCCTTTAATTTATAATTCAAATCTTGTGCAGAGTAGTTATAGTAAATAGCTAAGAGACTTTGGAGGCTTATTTATAATAACTACTCTATGTTATGTTTAGATTATAAATTAAAAGCTTTTAAGTCACACCACATCTTTTGCTTGTCATTTTCTATTTCTAATATACGTATATATATATATATATATATATTCAATTAGATGTTAAATAAGTCTCATTAAGGGATGGTATCATCCAATGAATTACTGGTTCAATGCCTAATAGTTGTTGTGAATAATAATATTCATAAAACAATAGGTTTATATATAAACCATCGTTTATAATCATTCAAAAGAAAGTAAGAAAATGGAGATATAGCATTTAGTAAAAAAAATTATTATCTGCAAAAATCAAACATAGTCCCTTACAGCTGTTTCAATTAAGCCTAAAAGATTAAACAGCAATTATTAAAATCATTATACTAGGCAAAATCTCTTCAGAAAAAAACCTAAGGGGCCTATAATGAAAAGAAGTCCGAGCATGACTATTCGTTTTTATGTGTATTTAGGACTACATTATCCAGTGTTTTTTCCTTAATTGAGCTGAGGAAGATTTCACTGCTATTTCTAACATGCCAAACTACTCCATAGGGGCTCACTTATGCGGTGTAAGAAGTGACCTTTATTCAATGACAGATCTGATTTTCTGCACACACACACACACACACACACACATATATATATTTCTGTATTACCCACAAGGGGCTAAACATAGAAGGGACAAACAAGGACAAAGGGTTTAAGTCAATTACATCGAAACCAATGCGTAACTGGTACTTATTTAATCGACCCACAAAATTGAAGGCTTTAAAAAGTCAAGATAGATAATATCCACCCATGAGCCACCATCAGTAATTTGGGTGATGTCTTCAAGAAACTTGATGAGCTGGCTACAGCAACTGGGGTTAGGGATAAATCCAAACTGTGAGGATTGAATAAGATTGAGTGAGTTCCAGAAATTCCAGGGTGTTTCTCTGACACGGGATTCCATCAGTTTTGCGATGCAGCAAGCAAGACTGACTGAATAGGAGTTGACATCTGATGTGTGATCACCCATTTCGAATAGAGGAGTGACACTGGCAATTTTCCACTGCAATGGAGTGACACACTTATTAACGCAGAATTGAAAGAAGAATGAAAACTGGTGCAAAAGAAAGAACTCGACATGTTTGGAAAGCAGGTAAGTAATACCATCAAGACAACGAGAGGCACAATTGCACTTATTCTTGAGGTGGCATCACTGTATTGCAGGCATAAATTTCACAGATGTTATAGAATTTGATGTCAGAGGTGGTGAAGATGGTACGTTTGGATTTTCAACAGTAAAAATGCTGGCATAGCATTCAACAATAAGTGCTGCGCATTCTTTGGGATTATCAGTAATCTGATCTGTGAGGGGAGTTACAAAGAGGGCCAACTATAGAATGAGGTCTCTGCTTCGCATGTACATATTTTCAAAACACTTTGCTATTAGGGTTGGTTGCTATACAATGATTATAACATGATCAGAGTCCCCTAAAGGCTCCACAGTAGTGACACTAATAAGTCTCAGAGGTAGTAGTAGTAAAAGAGCAGATCCAAAGCATTGTCACCTCTTGTGGTGGACTACTTGGGACCAGCTCAAATCCAGCACTAAATTGAGGAAATTACTTGCTATTTGCAGACACCGAAAAGTTTCCCAATCAGTCACAGGTTAATTGGAGTCACTAGCAATGAAAAAATAAGTGGCTATTTTTCTCGATGAAGTTCTAAAGATGTCAAAAAGCTGCGTCTTGGCGGTAGTTTAGGAGACGGTCAGCAATTCCCAAGTAGAAATGCTGACATGTTTATACAGAAAAATATCTCTTTTCGCGATTGTTTCAGATCATTGCAAGAATTTGTCAAAAAGTTTGAATAAACGTAGAACATTACACCACCCCCACAGCGATTAATGCAGTCTTTGCGAAACAAGTTGTAATAAGCCATGCTTCATCTCAAAGACACCATTTCTCCAATAATCACAATGAACCGGAATTTATGATAGTGTAGAGAGAAATGAGAATGTGTGGTATTCATGAATGTCGGAAGGTTCTTAACAACTTAAAACGGCTTTGACCGGTGGCCGGCAATCCAAAGCCAGCCGAGGACTTGGTCAGCCGAGTAGCTTATCTCTACTTGACAGCGATCGCTGCACTTTTGGCGCCCGCCACTATTAATGACATATATCAAAAGCTAAAAATAGTTGGTTAATTAGACAGGGTAGAATAAAGAAAAGAAAGACAAGTGGGGGGAGGGAGAGAAAGTAAAATAAAGAGAAAAAGAATGGGAGAGGGAGGAAAAAGAGGAAATAAAAAGAAAGAGAAAAAGAAAGTGGACAACAGGGGAGATAATAAGAAACACGGATATAGCAATTCACTTATCTCCCTTGCCCGCGACCACAATTATGTCAACGAACCAACGTTGATGGGGAATCCGCTGCTAGAAATAACAGCCAGATAACCCCCCCCCCCAACAAACTTTATCATCTAAAACTTAAAAGAAACACACACTGGTTAAAATAGTCCTATATAAAACTAAAAGAAATACCGACAGGATTGCACGGCTGCAATGTTTTTCATTGAAGTTTCTATGCATTTAGAGTTAACTCGAAGCTACACAACTATGTCACTAGGTCTACCGTAATTTGGTAAATACGGCTTCCTCATAGAGAAGAAAAAAATTAATGATTTTAAATATCATTGGTATTTCTAATATTACTGGTTAAAATAATTGCATGTCTAAGTTATTTGTTTTCATAAAATATTTAAAAAAACTTAATATACATTTGATTTATAGTTTACAAAGAAAGAATATTTGTGGGCGTTAGTGTTACAAAGGATCTTGTTCACGAAAATGTGTCTTATGTATCCTAATTCCTTTGGTTTGGTTTAAGCATCATTGCTGATGCCAGGCTGATTCACCACGCATTCATATACATACATACATACATACATCATACACTGATTTACCGTATTATACACACATATACATATATAGATACATGCACACACGTGTATACGCACACACACACACACACACACATATTTATATATATATATATATATATATACCACCCACATTGTGATCAATCAACTGTGTACGACATTATATATATACTATATATATATATATAAAAATCTAAATCTCAGACGATCAGCTTTGTGATTTACTTTCGATACCTCGAACCGAAGAGAGACCCACTGTGTAGTCGTTGGTATTGCAGAAATAGCAGCTAAATCTTCCCCGAAACCTTTTACGAAAAAAAAAGAAAAAATGTGTGGGAAGAACACATTTATGATTAGATAATCCCTGATATACAAACAGTTCGAACAGAGCTGTCCTGGGTCCAAACAACATGCCATAGTTGAAATCATTCTACGTATCACTTTATTTACGTGATCCAACATAACGAAACATTTAAATAGTCGCTCGACCCGCTAGAAATAGCAGCCAATTCTCTCAATCAAAGCACACCCTACTATCCAAAATAAAGTATAACCAGAAACAGAATGTAATGGTCACGGCTAGAAGAGCTTTGCCCATAGTTCTGCTGAATCAGTGTCGCCATAAGATTATAAAGAACTACAATAATTTAATAAACGTACCTACAGAGTCCATAATCAGTGTTCCTTGTTGAATTTAAACACAAGCTAAACAAGAGCCCGGAAGCCTTACAATCCGTAGGGACCTCTAAATAATTTATAAGGCATATGGTTTCAATTTTTGTGAGACTTTATAGTATAATATTTTTTAATCCTGACAAAAAGTGGGACTCCAAACTTAGTATATAGCTTCAGGCTACATACACCAAGTCAAAAATCTTGCACTAGTCTTAAGCACAACCACAAGAATCGTTACAATTATGATGCCTTCTCCACCTTTTGTCAATCTTTTCGCATATAATAAACATTAAGATAAAAATCCTGTTTCGCAAACTATTGGCGAGTTAAACAACAAATGTTGCACCTCAATCTTTAGACCATCGCAATTAACTTTGCTCAAAATACATGCAACCAAACTAAGTGAATTGAAGCGACGTAGAATTAAAAGTGTCAAGTTTATAAACACGTGCGACGGATTTGAACCCACGAACTATGAACTGGCAACTCAATAATAAAACCCACACACTTTATTTATATATGAGAGAGAGCTAGAAGAAGTAGTAAATTACCAACATAATGACACACAGAAACCGCCAAGAATTTATAGTTTATGGAGAAACATTTTCAGTCTGCAGGTCATTCCTAATTGACAAACCTATGCTAAAGGGCGTTCCACTCTCGACTATGTCAGGCATAGTGCATCTAGGACTATATTATCTACAATGTCCTTCCTTTTCAAGACGGTAGGATGATTTATGGGGAGGGGTTCCACTGCTATTTCTAGCGGGTCTGTTGAATAGAGTTGGTTTGAAGCTTTATTTAGTGATCACTTTTTTTTTCTATCAATCGCCCTCTTGTCGTTATCGATCCGTTCTGTCTGTTTATCTATAAATCAATTTATCTTTTTCTAATCCATTCCATGTATCTTGCCAATGTCAGCGAACGAAGCAAAGATAAAAGTTTTATAAAGTGACTTGTAGTGTGTTCTTTAAAGAAGAGAACATGAAAAGGAGAGAGAGAATGGCAACTCATTAAAACAGAAACCATATATCGAAATACATACACACACACACACACACACACACACACACACACACACACACACGACATAAATATATGAATAGATAGACATATAGACAATTAAAATAATTATAGGGTTTCTATTGACCACAGGATCCAGCAATGACCCTGAGCAAGGATTTTGTGATAAATATAAATATTTTTAAAAATGCAAAAATACAATTATTACCATATTTCATTTTATACAAACTTTAGAGGATAAGCAACTCACATTTCCATTTACAAACTAGATAGAGAGAGAGAGAGAGAGCTAGATAGATAGATAGATAGATAGATAGATAGACAGACAGACAGACAAATAGACAGATAGACAAACAGACAAATAGACAGACAGACAAATAGACAGACAGACAAACAGACAGACAGACAAACAGACAGACAGACAAATAGACAGACAGACAAACAGACAGACAGACAAACAGACAGACAGACAAACAGACAGACAGACAAACAGACAGACAGACAGACAGACAAACAGACAGACAGACAGACAGACAGACAGACAGACAAACAGACAGACAAACAGACAAACAGACAGACAAACAGACAGACAGACAAACAGACAGACAGACAGACAGACAGACAAACAGACAGACAAATAGACAGACAGACAGAGATAGATAGATAGATAGAGATAGATAGATAGATAGATAGACAGAGAGACAGACAGATGGACAGACAGATAGACAGACTGATAGATAGATAGATATACATGCATACAATGGAAATAGATGTAACAATAATAATACCTTTGTGTGCTGCCTTGGTCTCTTCCTTATGAAATTAAAATATCCGTCAAAAGCAGTTCAGTAAAAATCTAAAGAATACAGACATATACATACATACATATATATACATACATATATATATATATATATATATATATATATATCAGGCTATATCAGGGACACTTAATTTTTTTCGTTATACATTTTCCTGATACAACCAATAAATTCCATATCCTGTTATTGAAGTACTTATTGTTGTCATTGTTTATTCCCATCTTTATGTTTTGGTGGCTCTCTGGTTGGGGCGGATGTCTTTTCTGTGTGTGTGTGTGTGTGTTATGTATATGTATCTATCAGTGTATATGTATAATAT
>NC_142939.1:14400571-14513071 GCF_046866305.1 Octopus bimaculoides | reverse complement strand
GCCAACTCACTCTTGTCCTTTATTCAAAACAGACACAGTCCTCTAGTCTTAGATTCAGTGGTTGATAAAAAGACAAATTAGAAATGAACCACAATCCTTTACAAGCTATGACCCCAGTGGGCGTCGTGCCTTTCTTGGAAGTGTAGTCTATTCTTAGCTACAATAGCGACGACATGAATTTCTTCCATCTTCTTGCTCAGTTAAAACATTTGAGAAAAACTATATTAATGTATCCAACTGATTAAAATTCTATTTACTTGTGCAGCTGATGATAGCTTTGCATTTAAATTGATGTAATGATTGCATTGTTCAGTTAAATGAAGCCACTTGAAACGGTCGTACTGCATCACTTCTTGATATCCTGTTACTTATTTTGATTATATATATAATTGAGTTTTTACCTATAAATTTGGATTTTTATCACTATTAATTCCGTTGAGATGCATAAATGAGAAAAAAGAGAATAGATTATAAGTGGAATGACATTCCAATCAACAGTTTTTAATTGTAAAGAATAAAAAGTTTTGAATGGTACAACAAGGCACTATAATACAAAAAAAAAATGGACTATCTACCTGTTGTAGTTTAGTTATCCATAGTCTGATAATATTTCGGAATAAAATTCCTTCTTCAGATATTCTTAGATGGAGTCGCTGCTATAATCTGTTTTCCATTGGCCTTTTCAAAGAATGTTTTTTGAAGAATCTAATGCAGTTTGCATTTTCTGATACCTTCTCTCAAGAACAAATCCCTTCATCTTGAGACTGTGTTCCAAGTCAGAACCGTTCTCAATAAACTGGTCAATGATTCCTGTGATCTTGGGGATGCTGTTACCAACAAATTCAATAGTAACAACTCTTTCTTGTGATGTTGGTTCTATAGTAAAGACTTCAACCTAATTTTCAATGAGTTTTTATGCTAACCCTACTACTCTTCAGGCGCGTGGCTTAGTGGTTAGGGCATTCGGCTCGCAATTTTAAGGTCATGAGTTCAATTCCCAGTGACGCGTTGTGGCCTTGAGCAAGACATTTTATTTCACGTTGCTCCAGTCCACTCAGCTGGCAAAAATTAGTAGTACCTATATTTCAAAGGGCCGGCCTTGTCACACTCTATGTCATGCTGAATCTCCTTGGGAACTACATTTAGGGGTACACGTGTCTGTGGATTGCTCAGACACTTGTGTGTTAATTTCACGAGCAAGCTGTTCCGTTGATCGTATCAGCTGGGACCCTCATTGTCATAACTGACGGAGTGCTCCCACTACTCTTCAACAAAAAAACTCTTACCATTCCTCAGATCTTCCAGATTGGCATTTTGCATTATCCTTTAGATAACCATCTCTCCAGTACCGTTAATAATGCTGATAAAATTATATTTCTTCATCAAGTTACAAAAAGTCATTGCACACTTCTGGTCAAAGTTTCTTCTCATTTTATTATCATGTTTTCCATGGTTTTCATGATACCAGATCATTTTCAAAAGTCACTTAAGTCACTTATAAATCGTCTGTTTTGACCTTTTGTTTCTTCAACAAGTTGTTTCAAAGTTTGATAAAAGTAATAGGTCTTAATAGCGGAAATTACATCCTGATTGTTGGGTTAAAACAAAACAGTAATGTTTGGTGGAAGATAAACTACATTGAAAGGAGTGCACGCTCAAGGTTATCCTCTATGAAATATCTTTTTGATGTTGGACAAAAATATGAATCAGACAACTGTGTTAAAATTTCTTTTGTCACCCAAGTTTTTATATATGTGGACAACAAACATTAAGGAAAAAATTCAAAATCTTACAGCTGTTTCTGGGATATCCCTGAGTATGGGATACTCCGTCATCAGAGATAAATAGGGGGAAAATAGGGAAAATGAGAATGGTACATATTAATGAGATAATGACAGAGGAAGCAAGTAAAAGAATAAGGAGATGGAACGAAAGAAGAAAAAAAGAAGCATAAAAGTTCATAGTTCAACTTTCCGAATTTATAGAAACCAGACCATACACAGGATTACACCTAAAGACTCATACTCTGGTTTCTATAACTTCAGAAAGTTAAACTATGAACTTTTATGCTTCTTTTTTCTTCTTTCTTTCCATCTCCTTATTCTTTTACTCCCTTCCTCTATGTTGTCATCTCATTAATATGTACTATTCTCATTTTCCTTATTTTTCCCCTATTTGTTTCTGATGACGGAATATCCCATATTCGAGGTTATCCCAGAAACAGCTGTAAGATTTTGAATTTTTTCCAATAATAATAATGCATACGACTTGAGATGTTTACCTTGCCTTAATGTTTGTTGTCCACTTTAACAATTATATTTCTGCTGCATAGGAAATCTGTTATGGCTCCATAACTACTGTCTCAGCTATAACCTTCGAACCCTAGTAATCCATTACAGCACTTACCTAGCGTACCTAATCGTTTAGATCACCTGTGAACTAAACTTCCATAATTTGTATATTTTATTTTTATTTTATTTATGTGCTCTTTTCAAGCCTAGCCAGGCTCATGGGTCCGGTTTCCCGGTTTCTATGGTGTATGTGTTCTCCCCCAGCTGGATGGGACGCCAGTCCATCGCAGTGTTACTCAAGAAACAGGAAGAAAGAGTGAGAGAAAGTTGGGGTGAGAGAGTACAATAGGGGGTCGCCACCACCCCCTGCCGGAGCCCTGTGGAGCTTTAGGTGTTTTCGCTCAATAAACACACACAACGCCCGGTCTGGGAATCGAAACCGCGATCCTCCAACCATGAATCCGCTGCCTTAACCACTGGCCCACTGACTTTTCCAAAGATATGGCAAGGTGCTAAATCCTGCTGCCACACATATGGCATCCCAGTAGCAACCCTCTTCAACCAGGGATTAACCACAGTCTCCATAACTGTCTGAATTGAGTCTAAGGCCTTGTTCAAAGATGTGAGGCAGCATGATATCACCCTCACTAGAGACACACCCAAAGACTATTACAGTTTGTGGAAACTTGGTTTACACGATATGTGGGATATCATATGGATACCTTTGCAGCGTTGATGGAGCATTGAGCAACAGCCATGATGTTGGCATTTTGATACATGGCAAAAACCATCATGATACAGGCAACTCTTTTCCAATATTTAGATGGCTTCCAGTCTTCAATGTCAGCTAACTTTTTTCTTGGCTATAACTTTAATCTTTATGTTCTCTAATGCCATTGACTGTTCACCAAATACATGGAGGTGTTACTAACAAAAAAGAAGACATAAAAAAAAAAATCATCAAATTTCACCCAAACATCCTGTAATATAACTCATCATCATCATCATCAACAATATCAGCATCATCATCATCATCATCATCACTACCACCACCACCACCATCATCATCATCATCATTTTCATCACCATCACCACCACCATCATCATCATCATCATAATCATCAGTTTCATCATCATCACCACCACCACCACTACCACCACCACCACCACCACTACCACCACCATCATCATCACTACCAACATCATCATCATTTTACACACCTTTTATATCCACTGAGATAGGTCACATGATTCGACAGGATTCAACGTTGTAAAGGGCCCTCTTTTACTCCAATGTCTTTTTCTTTTTTTTTTTTTCTTGTTTTCTGCCACAGTTCCAATGGCTGGATGCTCTTCTTAACACAATCCACTTTACAGAGTGTACTAAGTGCATTTCTCAGCTCGATGTGCCAACCACTTTATACAATGTACTTGGTGCTTTATATGCATCTGTGTTTGTATGTATGTGTGTGTGTGTGTGAGAGTGTATATGAGAGGAGTGTATGCATTTGGTTGTGTGTATGTCATGTACATGTGGACTGTCAGCCTATAATTGAAAGAATTTGCTTCTAATTAAACAAAAGCAGAATAATGTTTGATTGTCAAACTACTCAAGTAAGCTTATTTAATTTTGTACATCATTTTTTTTATCTATTGTAATTCATATTAGCATACATTTTTTTTTGTATTTTCGTTTTAATTTCAATCTTCTAATCTTTTTTAAAACAAATCTGTTTGTAGTGGTGTGAAAACACACAAAATTCAGTGGTTATTAAATATTTATGGATAAAAGTAGAGACATGACAAAAGTAGAATACAACAACAAAAAAAAAGAAAAGAAAATACTACAGTTAACATTGAAAAGCAAATGTAAAAAAAAAAAAAAAAAAAAAAGCCCATGAAACCAGCAAGTTTTGAACTTGGTGAAACTAAGTGTATGTGAGTGAGTACCACTCCAGGTATCGAGTTCTGATTGGTCAATTGTTCTACTTGACTCTTAATGGAGAAACATAATGCTTTACTCTAACATCTATTACACTCGTATACACATACAAAGTATACTGCCTATACATACATACATACATACATACATACATACATGTATATACATACATACATACATACATATATATATATATATATATATATATATATATATATATATATGAATGTATGTATAAATGTATGTGTATATCATCATCATCATCATCGTCGTTGTCATCATCATCATCGTCGTCGTCGTCGTTGTCATCATCGTCATCGTTTAACGTCCGTTTTCCATGCTGGCATGGGTAGGATGGTTTGACTGAGGTCTGGAGAGCCAGCAGCTGCACCAGGCTCCAATGTGATCTGGCAGTGTTTCTACAGCTGGATGCCCTTCCTAACGCCAACCACTCCGAGAGTGTAGTGGGTGCTTTTTATGTGCCACCAGCATGGGAGCCAGTCAGGCAGGCCTGGCATCGATCATGTTCAGATAGTGCTTTTTACGTGCCACCGGCATGAGAGCCAGTCAGGGGGTACTGGCATCAGCCATGTTCGGATGGTGCTTTTTACGAGCCACCAGCACAAGTGCCAGTCAGGCGGTACTGGCAACGGCCACGCTCAAACGGTGTTTTTTACATGCCACCTGCACAGGAGCCAGTCCAGTGGTCCTGGCAATGACCTCACTCGAATATTATTTTTCAAGTGCCACCAGCACAAGTGCCAGTAAGGCGACACTTGTAACAATCATGCTCGAATAGTGCTTTTTAGTGTCACCAGCACGGGAGCCAGTCAGTGGCCCCGGCAACGGTCATGCTCGGATGGTGCTCTTAGCGCTCCACTAGCACAGATGCCAGTCATGCGATGCTGTCATCGAATTTGATTTCAATAGTGCATTAGAAAAAAACAGGTTATAAGCAAAACATTAAATACCTATACACAGAACAAAATAAAAATAACTCAACTAACATAAACGCCCAAAACTATTATAACAGGAATTACACCCCAATTGACACTAACAACCACAACAACAATATGAACAACATTAATAAGATTAACAGTACTAATAACAAAAATAGTAGGAAGAATGATAAAATTCAGATTAATATAAATAACAACATTAAAAATGATAATGATAGAAATACCAATAATGAGAAAAATAATAATATTAAGAATACTAATATGAATAATAATAAAATATAAATAAAAATAAAAATAACGTACCTCTAAGAACCAATATAGGCCCTGTTAGGAATGACAATACCAAGGTATATAAAATATATAAACTGTACAGAAATAACCCCAATAAAACTGATAGTAATAATAATAAAAATAACTAAAGAAAGAAGAAGAAGAATTATAACCATAACTTTACATTCTATAATAGTATTGAGGACAGTTTCTACATTAAAAATAATAATATTAAAAATAAATGAAACAAGGATAACATCTGGTTAATAATCCCCTTAGCGATGCAGCTTAAAACAAATATAGTTCGTTCAATAATGAAACTTATAGATAAGCACTTGAACTTAAATAACAAATACTGCTGAGAAAAGGAGACATACAAGAAATTAGCAAATTTAATCTGAACCCTGTGTGTGTCTGTGTGTGTGTGTGTGTGTGTGTGTGTGTGTGTATGCATACACACACACACACATACAGAAATATAGATGTATATCTAAATACCTGTCTAACAATCTACATGCGTTCATAAATACAAACATGCATCAACTAGATTTGAATGGCCTCAAGTGTAACCGGCCGAAATTGTAAGGATAATCTGGAAACTTGACTGAGGAAAGAAGGCCACGAATAACCCATCCTTGATTTTTCCTGTCTGTCCTTTTGTTGTTTTTCCTGTCCATCTTTGTATCATCTATCTGTCTAGATGTTTTATTGTCGTCTGTTGCATTCTTTTGGGGATTTATACATACATGCATGCATACATACATACACATGTACATACATAAATTCATACACACACACACACACAAATACATGCATGCCCACATACATATATACAGACATACATGCATTCATACATAAATTCACACATACATACATATATGCATACAGCCATACATACATACTCACACGTATACACACACATATGCACACATGCACACATGCACATACATACATACATACATATATGCATACAGCCATACATACATACTCACACGTACGCACACACACATATGCACACATACACATACATACATACATGCGTACACACACAAGCTTACATACATACATACATAAATTCATACATACATACATAATACGTACACACACACGCACATAAATTCATACATACATACATACAGACAGACAGACATACAGACAGACAAACAGACAGACACACAGACAGACACACAGACAGACAGACATAAAACTAAGAGGTTGACGCTCATGATAGAACAGCTTCACAAATTCTAGAAACACCACACCTACATTCGACTGGACAAACATCTGCTGGGTCATACAACAATGGCTGTGCATTGTAGCTTCTCCCTGATCTGAAGGCAAGAATATCATCAGAATTGGTAACTTTGGGAGTCACGAGAGAAGCTTTTGCCCTGGTCGAATATGCGCATGTAATGATAAGGTAAATAGAACAAGGAAAGAGACTCTGGGAGGAGATTTATGCTATGTTCAGAATAGACTTTAATACGAGAATGCTCAGCGAATGTGGTGGCTTTAACAGTTTTGGGGTGCTAGAAGGGCTGACTGCATGCTAGTTGTAAGAGGGGGAGGGCCTGCAGGTCATACTTTGTATGAATGCATCATTAGTTTGTTTTGATTGATGACTTGCAGCTGTTGCTAAGAGCGGGTGAAAGGCCTTCCACTCTGAATATAGTGGGCGGCTTTGCCATTGTGATGTAAAAGCACAGAATCTGTCTGTTGGTCTGCCTGCACATACATGCATATGTACATACATACATACATACAGATAGATAGGTAGATAGATAGATAGACAGAGATAGACAGACAGACTGGCAGATAGATAGATAGATAGATAGACAGAGATAGACAGACAGATAGATAGATAGATAGATAGATAGATAGATAGACAGATAGATAGAGATAGACAGATAGACAGATAGATAGATAGATAGATAGACAGAGATAGACAGACAGACAGATAGATAGATAGACAGAGATAGACAGACAGACAGATAGATAGATAGACAGAGATAGACAGACAGACAGATAGATAGATAGACAGAGATAGACAGACAGACAGATAGATAGATAGACAGAGATAGACAGACAGACAGATAGATAGATAGACAGAGATAGACAGACAGACAGATAGATAGATAGACAGAGATAGACAGACAGACAGATAGATAGATAGACAGAGATAGACAGACAGACAGATAGATAGATAGACAGAGATAGACAGACAGACAGATAGATAGATAGACAGAGATAGACAGACAGACAGATAGATAGATAGACAGAGATAGACAGACAGACAGATAGATAGATAGACAGAGATAGACAGACAGACAGACAGATAGATAGATAGATAGATAGATAGATAGATAGATAGATAGATAGATAGATAGATAGATAGATAGATAGATAGATAGATAGATAGATAGATAGATAGATAGACAGACAGACAGACAGACAGACACATAGATAGCTAGACAGACAGACAGATACATAGATAGATTGATAGATGGATGGATGGATGGATGGATGGACACAGAATACAAACAGATTCAGACAAACACATACTCATCCATGCATACATATATACATGTACACACAGAGTCAGAAACACATTTGCCTTCCTACAAAGATACTCAACTCTGGCCACCTTGTTGCCTCCACTTGCAATTGCCCCACTGCACTCAATTCGAAATGCCTTAGTAAAACCTTCAAGCCTGTAGTTACTGCTGTCAAGAAAGATTAAATGGGTATTGATAAATTAGTATGACATTTAGACTGTGTGTTGTCCCACATTAAAATCAGCTCTAGACTTTAATTAACATTTATTTTTTAAGGGAACATATCACGATATTTACATAATTATACAGACCCTTACCAGTAGTGTGTTGTGCCAGAAGTAAAGGGTAGTTCCTAATTACATGAATAACAGAAATGAGCAGCTTCATGCAAGAGGCAGAAAAAGATATTCTGTTTTCCGTAGTCAACGTTTCCTTTAACTTGAGTAGAATAGCAACCAAATAACTTTATTTTCTTAAGGACTTGTTGTCTGTGTCAACATGCAAAAACATAAAAGCACATATCGTCCTCAGCCACCTCTCTGCCTCTCTGGCTGTACTTGCCCATGCAGTTACTTATAATTGTTGTTGTTGGCACTCCGTCGCTTACGACGTCGAGGGTTCCAGTTGATCGGATCAACGGAACAGCCTGCTCGTGAAATTAATGTGCAAGTGGCTGAGCACTCCACAGACATGTGTACCCTTAACGTAGTTCGCGGGGATATTCAGTGTGACACAGAGTGTGACAAGGCTGACCCTTTGAATTACAGGCACAAGAGAAACAGGAAGAAAGAGTGAGAGAAAGTTGTGGTGAAAGAGTACAGCAGGGGTCGCCACTGCCCCCTGCTGGAGCCTCGTGGAGCTTTAGGTGTTTTCGCTCAATAAACACTCACAACGCCCGGTCTGGGAATCGAAACTGCGATCCTATGACCGCGTGTCCGCAGCCCTAACCACTGAGTCATTGCGCCTCCACTGTTACTTATAATATATAACCCATTAAAGCAGGAAACATCACAGAACATTTTATAATACAAGGTGATATTTCTGCAACCTGATTGGTTGATACTCAGGGTATGTCACCCAATCTTAGTATGGTCTGATCCTAGTTACTAAACCTGTAAGGTTTCAGTTTTAGGCCTTGTTACACTACCTTTCCTCCCACATTTACAATACTAATCAAGCTCTTCACCTCTTTAGCCCTTTCTTCTTCTGGCCTAACTCCTTAATATTCCTCATCACTCCAGATATTAAGAGGCAGTCATCATACATAATGACCATCTTCTCTTTCAGGAGAGCTTCTTAAACTGTTACACAACATTAGAGCCCAGTACCTCTTTCTTGTGCCTTGGTATGTCCACCCTAACTTCCAGTTATTTTTGCTTCTACAATGAATTTGATCAGCAGATCATGGGGCTGAGTGTAAGAACTCGGATGAGCCAGCCATGCTCAACATTTTGTTGGTTACATCATGGCTTATATCTTTGCCTAGTTCACTGATTTCAAGCTTCAACTCTGTGCTTTAATAAGATAAAAACAAAAAATATTCTCAAGTTATAATAATTGCAACGTGCCCCCATTGTAAAATTTCCCCTTATCTTATTAACAGTCAGTCACAACAGAAAAATAGAATGCTAACGTTAGCAGACAATATAGCAATAGCTGGGAAAAGTCAGTTTTAAGTGTCTTCTGTGGAAGAATGATAATACAGTCTGCAAGTATTGTAACTGTGTACTAACAAACATATGTAAATCAACTTTAACCAATCAGGCAAAATCTGTAAATCACAGAAAGTATGTTAATGGTTGTACAAACATAAATCAAATTTCAAATATATTTACAAAAGCTGGTGTCCAAAAATAGTGATGTTAAAATTTTGACATTGTACAAAGCGTGTGGATAATGTGTCATTGCAAAATTCCATCGGTAAGTCTTTGAGCCGGTCTGCTAACAAGTTGGAGTAAAGAGAGTGTACTCAAAAAGATTGAGTTACATCATCATCATCGTCGTCGTCGTCGTCGTCATCATCATCATTTTCATCATCATTATCATCATCATCATCATCATTGTTGTTGTCCTCTTCCACTGTGAAATTAAATTTCATGGTTCTTCCAGTAATGACATTGAATATCTACTGAAAAATAGCATTGGTATAAACTGCAAGTCACATTGCCTCAATAAACCCATCATCGTCATCATCATCGTCATCATCATCATCATCATCGTCGTTGTCATCATCATCATCATCATCATCATTCAATGTCAACTTTTCATGCTGTCATGGGTTGTACGGTTTGACAGGATCCAACAAGCCACATCTACTTATAATTCAAACATAATTGCAGAGTTGTTACAGTAAACAAGGGATTAAGAAATAATGCACGAAGGCTCTTACAGCTGTTTCTAGAATAGCTGTGTGTATGGTGCCTAGAGTAATTCTTCAGCAATGCAACTGGTAAATACTATTATCTCTAACTAAAGATATTCTTTAATTCTCTGAAGACGAAATAGTTGGCTTAGATGGAAATTTTTTGTTCAATGACCTATCCACCATATGCACGGCTATTCTAGAAACAGCTGTAGGAGGAGCCTTTATGTATTATCTCTTAATCCCTTATTTACTCTAACAACTCTGCAATTGTGTTTGAATTATAAATTACATGCTCCATAGTGATACCACATGTTTTGCTTGCACATACTCATATATATATATACATACGTTTAATTGTATATATATACTTATATATACTTATATATATGTGTGTGTGTGTGTGTGTGTTTGTAGTGGGACCAAATTAGTAGTGGGGAAGGGTGCACAAGTGTGTGATGGCTAGAATAAGAATAGGGTGGAGAAAATTCAGAGAGCTTTTACCTTTATTGGCAACCAAAAATTTCTCTACCTGAGTGAAAGGAAGATTGTATGATGCATGTATACGGACAGCAATTCTACATGGTAGTGAGACATGGGCCCTGAATGCAGAGGACATGCGAAGGTTAGAAAGGAATGAGACTAGTATGCTCTGCTGGATGTGTAATGTAAGTGTTCATGTTTGACAGAGTGCTAGAGTTTTGAGAGAGAAGTTAGGCATAAGAGCAATTAGATGCAATGTGCAAGAGAGAAGACTGTGGTGGTTTGGTCATGTGATGCAGATGGATGCTGACAGTTCCATAAAGAAGTGTCATTCTCTCAAAGTAGATGAAGACATGGGACGAAGTACTGAAGAAGGACTTCAGGATGCTGAACCTTTAAGATGAGATGACAAAGGACCGAAATATCTGGTGCTTTACTGTACTCAACAAGACCCATACCCCAAAATAAAAGCAATATGGCCACTCCTCCTGCTAAAGACAATGGGCTTGCAAGAGTCCTGTGCTGGTGCCGCATTATGGCACTTATGGGGTGCGACATAAAAGCTCCCAACACATTCTGTAAAGTGGTTGGTGTTAGAAAGGGTATCCAGAAGTAGAAAAGATACTAAATCAGACTGGAGCTGGGTGCAGCTCTCTTGCTTTAACCCATGCCAGCATGGACAATAGACATTAAAGGATGATGATGATGACAGTGATATACATATACATACGATCCCTTATCTGGTGGTCAATGAGGAAACTTGGGATAGAAGAATGGCTAGTGAGAGCTGTGCGAGCCATGTACAGAGATGCGGCCAGTAAGGTGAGGGTTGGAAATGAGTACAGCAATGAATTCCGGGTAGAGGTAGGGGTCCACCAAGGTTCCGTCCTCAGCCCCCTATTATTTACCATAATCCTCCAGGCAATCACAGAGGAGTTCAAGACAGGTTGCCCCTGGGAGCTCCTCTATGCTGATGACCTTGCCCTAATTGCGGAGTCACTATCAGAACTAGAGGAGAAGTTTCAGGTGTGGAAGCAAGGTCTAGAATTGAAGGGCCTTAGAGTCAACCTAGCTAAAACCAAAATCCTAATAAGTAGGAAGGTAGATAAAACACAAACCCCTTCAGGTAGATGGCCCTGCTCAGTATGTAGAAAAGGAGTAGGTAGTAACTCTATAAGATGTACCCGGTGCAAGCTATGGACACATAAGAGGTGCAGCAACATCAAAGGCAGGTTAACTAGCAAGTTAGTTTTTGTTTGTGGCAGATGTTCAGGTGCAATAAAGACTGCAAACAAACAGGAAACAACTTCTATCTCATTCCAGGGTGAAAAACTAGAGGTAGTCGATAGCTTCCGCTATCTGGGCGACCAAGTTAGTAGTGGGGGTGGGTGCGCTGAAAGTGTAGCTGCTAGAATAAGAATAGCCTGGGCAAAGTTTAGAGAGCTCTTACCCCTGCTGGCGACAAAGGGACTCTCACTCAGAGTAAAAGGCAGACTGTATGACGCATGCGTACGAACAACCATGCTACATGGCAGTGAAACATGGGCTGTAACTGCTGAGGACATACGTAAGCTCGCAAGGAATGAAGCCAGTATGCTCCGTTGGATGTGTAATGTCAATGTGAATACCCGTCAGAGTGTAAGTATCTTGAGAGAAAAGCTGAACATTAGAAGCATCAGTTGTGGCGTGCAAGAGAGACGATTGCGCTGGTATGGACATGTGGTGAGAATGGAGGAGGATAGCTGCGTGAAAAAGTGCCACACCCTAACAGTTGAGGGAACCCGTGGAAGAGGTAGGCCCAGGAAGACCTGGGCTGAGGTGGTGAGGCAAGACCTTCGTACATTGGGCCTCACCGAGGCGATGACTACGGACCGAGACCTTTGGAAATGGGCTGTGCGTGAGAAGACCCGGCAAGCCAAGTAAGATCGTTGCCAGTGCCCCTGGACTGGTTCTTGTGCGGGTGGCACATGAGATGCACCATTTTGAGCGTGGCCGTTGCCAGTACCGCCTGACTGGCTCCTGTAGGATTTTCGAGCGAGATCGTTGCCAGTGCCCCTGGACTGGCTTGTGCGGGTGGCACATAAAAGACACCATTTCGAGCGTGGCCGTTTTCGTGCGGGTGACACGTAAAAGCACCCACTACACTCTCTGAGTGGTTGGCGTTAGGAAGGGCATCCAGCTGTAGAAACTCTGCCAAATCAGACTGGAGCCTGGTGTTGCCATCCGGTTTCACCAGTCCTCAGTCAAATCGTCCAACCCATGCTAGCATGGAAAGCGGACGTTAAACGATGATGATGATGATGATGATGATACAGATATATATATTATTATGTGGTAAGAAGTTTGCTTCCCAACCACATGGATCTAGGTTCAGTCCTACTACATGGCACCTTGTGCAAGTGTCTTCTACTATAGCCTTGGGCCGATCAAAACCTTGTGAGTGGTTTTGGTAAATGGAAACTGAAAAAAAGCCCCTCATATATGTGTGTGTGTGTGTGTGTATCCATGTATGCGTGTGTCTGTGTTTGCCACCTCCCCATCGCTTGACACCCGATGTTGGTGTGTTAAATATATATATATATATATATTTATTTATTTAGTTCAATATATCTAATACCATAAATACCATTTCAAAACTACCAGTCCAATTAAAGTATCCAGTCAATATTTAAATTGATATCTTTATTAAATTAATTTGGTTGTTACGTGAACAACAATAACACGAAGAGATTTCTTACAGGCAAACTGTGAATTGTCACTTATGAAGCTAACATTCCATTTCAAATACCTACTTAACCCAATCACTGCTGTATACTTCTTAACTCAAATTTCAGATCAAACAGTCAAACAGTTGTATGTGACTTTAGTGAAATTACCAGCCAGCTGACGTGTCCGAAGGCTTTCAAGTAAAAATATCCACAATTAATTCATTTAATAAGCCGCCGAGTGCTTTGGGTGCTGACGGTACCTGTTTTTAATCGCATAACTGTCCCCCGTGACAATTCTGACTGCAGACAAAGTGGCTTTTGAAAGGGTTAATCATCAATTGTCATCATCATCATCATCATTTAATTTTAATTTTTTTCAGCTTTCATACTCTTTTCCTCTTTTACTCTTTTACTTGTTTCAGTCATTTGACTGCGGCCATGCTGGGGCACACCTTTAATCGAGTAAATCGACCCCAGGACTTATTCTTCGTAAGCCTAGTACTTATTCTATCGGTCTCTTTTGCCGAACCGCTAAGTTACGGCGACGTAAACACACCAGCATCGGTTGTCAAGCGATGGCGGTAGGACAAACACAGACACACAAACACACACACATATATACATACATATATACGACGAGCTTCTTTCAGTTTCCGTCTACCAAATCCACTCACAAGGCTTTGGTTGGCCCAAGGCTATAGAAGAAGACACTGCCCAAGATGCCACGCAGTGGGACTGAACCCGGAACCATGTGGTTGGTAAGCAAGCTACTTTACCATACAGCCACTCCTGCGCCTATGTTTATTAATCTTTTTGGTTTTGTGTGATTTGCTATAAAAACATTATCAATAAGATGTTTCATCTATTCATTCTTCATGTTTATTAATTTTTTCACTTATTTTTTGTTTGTTTTATTAGAGTTAAACATTTTTTTTTTTTAGTTGAGGGACATATTAGCACCAATATTTCTCATAAAACGTTGAGAGATAACCCAATTTTTTTAATGGGGTGAGATAACCAAAAAGTATCCATTTATTTACCATTTCATTATCATTATTTTACTAACTTATTTTAAACTCCATTGCTTCACGGAATAAAAAAAAGCAGTTTGAAAGACGTCAAAATCCAAAATAGTGACGCGATGAGACATAACAAGGTAAGTAACTCTTTAAAATTACATCGTCAGTTTTTCACCTTACATTTACTTTTTTGTATATTTTCCTTTAAAATCATTTTTATATCTCTGAATTGTACTTTTTTGCCTCCTTTTACTTTTATTTTATATTTACCTGTTTTAGTTATTGGACTGGGTCATGCTGGAGCATTACGTTGAAGGGTTTTAGTGGAACAGATCGATCTCGGTACTTAAGTTGCTTTTTTTTATTTTCCTTTAAAGTTTGGTACATATTCTATCAATTACGTTTGCCGAACCTCTAAGTTACGGGAACGTAAACAAACCAGCATTGGTTGTCAAGCGTGGGGTGGAGAAGTGGGACAAACAAATAGATATACATCATCTGATATTTCAGTATTTTAAGAGACATTGGTTGGCAGAGTTATAAGAACATCAGACAAGATGAATAAAAGTTGACCTTTGTGGGAATTGAAACCTGTAAAAAAAAAAAAAAATCTGCAAGGTGTAGCCATGTGGTAAAGAAGCTTGCTTCCCAACTACATGGTTCTGGGATCAGTTCCACTGTGTGACACCTTGGGCAAGTGTCTTCCACTATAGCATTGGGCCAACTAAAGGTTTGTGAGTGAATTTGGTAGATGGAAACCTTGTGACAATGCAACCTTTAATTTAATCAAGATATCCTTGGCTTGAAGAGTAGCCGGCGGTATACACCTCACTTGAATTTTTACCACTTCTGAGGTTCTGCTCACCATGAAACATGTAGCCTGGATCTTACCTATTCCATTTTGTAACTCTTGTGTGTGTGTGTGTGTGTGTGTGTGTGTGTGAATAGATGTATGTATGTATGTATGTATATATATATATATATATATATATGTGTGTGTGTGTGTGTGTGTGTGTATATATATATATTTATATTCTGGCTTTTTTTCATTTTCCTATATATATATATTTACATATCTATATTTTTTCTTTTATTTTCTTTGATTTGCTTCAGTCATGTGACTGCAGCCATGCTGGAGCACCGCCTTTAGTGAAACAAATCGACCCCAAGACTTATTCTTTGTAAGCCTAGTACTTATTCTATCAGTCTCTTTTACCAAACCGCTAAATTGTGGGGACGTAAACACCCCCACATTGACTGTCAAGCAATGGTGGGGGTACAAACACAGAAACACCAACATATACATATATATATATATATATATATATACACACACACACACGACGGGCTTCTTTCAGTTTCCCTCTACCAAATCCACTCACAGGACTTTGGTCGGCCCGAGGCTATAGTAGAAGACACTTGCCCCAGATGTCACAGACTGGGACTGAACCCAGAACCATCTGGTTGGGAAGCAAGCTTCTTACCTTTTATTTGTTTCAGTCATTAGACTGTGGCCATGCTAGGGCACTACTTTGAAGAATTTTTAGTCAAGCCATTTGACCCCAGTATTTATACTTTGTTAAGCCTGTTGCTTATTCTATTGGTTACTTTTGCTGGACGTTAAGTTATGGGGATGTAAACAAACCAACACTGGTCATCAAGCGATAGTGGGGTCAAGCACACAAATACACACATGCACATGTGTATGTCACAGGTTTTCACACCATTCCACTTACTAAATGCATTCAAAAGGCATAGCTGAGGTCCAAGGCCTCAGTAGAAGACACACTTACCCAAGGTGCCATGTAGTAGGACTGAACCCAAAACCACCAGGTTGCAATGTGGGCTTTTTAACCAAACATTCATTCCTGCGCCTGGATATACAAACATAAAATGTTTATTGTGTTATGTTTTGACAATCCAACTGTGACCCTCCTGTCTATATTTTGGAAGACGTTGTCAACCAACTTCAGGACTTTTGAAATATGTGGTTAAGGTTAAACACAGAGACAGAGAGTGAGGTGGGGAGAAAGTGGGGAGAAAGTGGGAGAGTTTGTAAACTGACAGAAGAGGAAAAATTTGGTTATGCCACTGATAAAGTATCTGTTTTGTCATGAATCTCCTTCCTCTGCCTGCCTGTCTGTCTGTCTGTATGTCCATCTGTATGTGTCTGTCTGTATATCTGTCTGCCTGTCTGTCTATATGTCTGTCTGTCTGTATGTCTCTATGTAAGTATGTCTATCTGCCAGTCTGTCTATCAGTGTGTCTATGTGTCTGCCTGTCTGTATGTATGTCTGTATGTATATCTGTATCTCTGTCCATCTGTCTGTATGTCTGTCTGCCTGGTCTTTCTATATGTCTGTCTGTCTATCTGTCTGCCTGTCTGTGTGTCTGTTTGTGTATCTGTCAATATTTCTCTTCCTCTTTCTCTCCCTCCCTCCCCTCCCCTCCCTTTCTTTCCTCACCCCCACCCCCTCCCTTTCTTTCCTCACCCCCCCCCTCTCTCCTCCCCCTCTCATTGGCTTTAAGCATATGCTTGCTATTCAGCCCTGTCTTTATTGTAAGACAAGGTTGTTGTTTTGTTTCTTTTAAGTGTTTTTAATTTTTTATTTTCTTTAATTTTATTTTTTTTTTATCTTTCTGAAGTATAAAACCTTAAAACTGTGTTGGTCATCAGGTTTAAAAAATAGTCAGCGGGTGGGGTTGTTACTGGGCTGCTTACACACAGTAGGTCAAACCATTATCTGACCACTTGCTGTTATATTGTGTGGGTCAAACTTACTATTTGGTTGCTGGCTGAGGCAGCAGACTAAGCTATTTATTTATTTGATTATCTATTTCTTCTTTTTATTTTTCAAACTTCATTGTACTTTCTATACTTCATTGTTATCTTTTATCTTTTAACTTGTTTCAGTCGTTTGACTGCGGCCATGCTGGAGCACCGCCTTTATAGTCAAGCAAATCGACCCCAGGACTTATTCTTTGTAAGCCTAGTACTTATTCTATCGGTCTATTTTGCCGAACCGCTATGTTACGGGGATATAAACACACCAGCATCGGTTATCAAGCGATGCTGGGGGGACAAACACAGACACACAAACACATACACACACATGCATATATACAACAGGCTTCTTTCAGTTTCCGTCTACCAAATATTCTCACAAGGCTTTGGTCGGCCCGAGGCTATAGTATAAGACACTTGCCCAAGGTGCCACACAGTGGGAATGAACCCAGAACTAGGTGGTAAGTAGCTATGTATATATATATACATATATACGGCGGGCTTCTTTCAGTTTCCATCTACCAAATCCACTCACAAGGCTTTGGTCGGCCCGAGGTTATAGTAGACAACACTTGCCCAAGGTGCCACGCAGTGGGAATGAACCCGGAACCATGTGGTTAGTAAGCAAGCTACTTACCACACAGCCACTCCTACTCCTATAGAAAAATATCGAATGCTTCATGAATTTGCATGTCATCCTTGCGCAGGGGCCATGCCAACCTTCTCTGTATTGTTCCAATTTTAGTATATGTACTGCCGAACTTTTATCTTTTAACTTGTTTCTGTCATTAAATTGCAGCCATGCTGGGGCACTGCGTTGAGGAATTTTTAGTTGACCTCTGTACTTTTTTTTTTAAGCTTGGCACTTATTGTGCCAGTCTCTTTTGCTGACGCTAAACTACAGGAACATAAACAAACCAACACCAGTTGGTAAGCAGTGGGGAGGGAGGAGGCAAAGAAACCAACACAAGGACATACACAAACACACACACAGATGTGGCTGTGTGGTAAGTAGCTTGCTTCCCAACCACATGGTTCAGGGTTCAGTCCCACTGCATGGCACCTTGGGCAAGTATCTTCTACTATAGCCTTGGGCCTACAAAAGCTTTGTGAGTAGATTTGGTGGATGGAAACTGAAACAAGCCCATTGTGAATATATAGGTTGTGATGGTAAATTCTTGCCATTTTACATTTTTAATTTCATGCATGTGCATTGTTTGTTTTTGATTTTGTCGACTACATAGTATAGTAGGGGCAATTGAGGACTGTCTATGAGAAAAACAGCACCATAATACAATTCACTCGGCCAGAAATTTGGAAACGATATGTTGTACTACCTGGCATTCATGCTCTAATACAAACATTTCAGAGTGTTTGGGTGTCAATCTGAGGACAATGCAATCTGAGGACATGTACCGAGAGTGATAAATATCAAACATCCAGCCAACATCATGGTGTTTTAGCGATCACTAGTGACAGAAATGTTATGCCTCCATTCATCTTCCCACACAGCCTCAGACTCAACACAGAGGCCTACATCAAGTGCCTGGAGGAGGTGGTGCTGCCTTGGGTCAAGAGGGTGGCTGCTGGAACACCCTATGTCTGGCAACAGGAATCTGCACCATGCCACACAAGCAGGAGAACCCAGTCATGGTTGTCAGACAATTTCTGCGACCACATCATCCCTAACATCTGTCCACCTGACTCCCCAGTCTGCAACTCCCCTGATTATTATGTGTGGGGCGCAGTTGAGTGAGAAACCAACAAAACTCCTTGTAACACCAAAGATGAACTGAAGGCAAGGATTATGGCAGCATTCAGCAACTTAAACAAGGAGATCGGCCAGAAGAGTAACAAATGAATGTATATAAAATATTTATTATATTAAGATAGAAAAATATTAAAAATATCAAAATTATAAACATTCCATAACCAGCCCTACGTCCATTATAATACAAGCTAACAGGAATATTATATGCAAAAACCAACTTTAACGAATTTTTCGTTTAAATACAATTTGAACGAAGTTTTAGGTTAAAATAATAAAGATAGAAGTAGCACAGATCTAAACGATGCAATAGTTTAAACTAGAAGATTTTAGACTAAAAGCGTTTATTTAAAAGAAGTCTAGTGAAAATATTGCGTAAAGAAAAAGAATAGAATAAATAGATATAAAAATATGAATGAAAATTTTATTATGAATGAAAGATTAAACTTTATATAACTTAAGTCATAATAAAACAATTAACGATATTGTATAATCAAAGAAATGAAATAAAAAGACTAGTTATTTATCCCATAAAATAAAAAGAAATATTAAACAGTATTAAGGGAAAAAATTCAACCCTAATCTAATCGAAGTCTTAGTTTAGGCTAAGATGATACACTTACTACTAATTAATTTAGTGTTAAAAAAGGTATCGACCTTTTTCTAATAAACGCTCTAGTTCTGAGTTTAACGTCTAAGTTTTAGTTTGAACTGCAGCAGCGTAGCGATAAGTAACGTTTTTAACTTTGTTAAATGACTTTATATCATTGTTTGAAAAAAAACATGTATTTTTATATTATTCAATTGATTTTTAATGATAATTTTACCTTTTTTTAGCACTAAATTTAACAATGTAGTAACCCTTTACCCACATAAATCCTGCCAGGAATAAGACCGAACCTGAGCCAAACCAAAACAACAACAACAACAACAATAATTTTGACACAAGGCCAGCAATTTCAGTGGAGGTGGATTACGTTGATGACATCAACTCTAGTGCTCAACTGGTGCGTATGTTATCGACTGGGAAAGGATGAAAAGCAAAGTAGACCCCATCGGAATTTGAACTCGGAAGGTAAAGACAGACGAAATACTGCTAAGCATTTTGTCTGGCATGATAATGATTCTACCAGCCCACTGCCTTAATAATAATAATAATATCTACCTACAAGGAGCTGCCAGGCCAACATATTAAAGAACGCCCAACGTGTCGAGTATGTAAACAACAAAATGAAACCATTCATGTTGTCTCCATGTGCAGTCTTCTTGCGCCTACAGAGTATCTCAACAGGCATGATAGAGCAGCACAGTATACGGCTTTCCTATAAGTAGGTTATCTCCCTCGGCTAGGCGGCGCTCCATGTAGATAATTAAACTTCCGGAGGCTAACCCACGCCATTGTTATTGTTTTACGTCTTATCATGGATATAAAGCAGCTTGATGATTCAGCTATCGAAGTACTTATTGTGCCTGAGTTAAAGAAATATTTAAGATTATATGGACAGTATGTTACTGGAAGAAAGGCGGACTTGATTGAAAGGTATAAAAATTCTGTCGATATGTCAACGAAGTAAATTCATCGGACGATAAGTCTGAAGTATCGGACGATACTTCGGACAGGAATAAGCAGAAGCTTATATCTCCTCTCGGTGAAGTATTGCCTGATCTAAAGATCTTTGTAAGTTGCCGAATTTCACAGATAATGACATAATTACCTCGTGCTACGGATGAAAGCAAAGCAACAGTTAAGGAGTGGCATATTTTACCACGACAGACACGTACACAGCATCGAATACCACGATGTGAGTGAAAGCTGCTCTCACTGTATTGTCCGGTGTCTGGTAATCCCTTCAATACCGACATCAAACCAAAAAAAGAATCCTGACCACAGAGTGTGGGTAATTATGTCAAATGTCACTGGCAATGTGCATTCAGCTGATTGCAACTGTTAAAGCAAGTCACTGAGCATGCGTACATGTCATACGGGAGAGTTCCAATCAGGGGTGGATAACACCTTATAGGAAAGCCCTATATTGACTTAGTAATTTGAAAAAATCTGGAACTGCCTCATGATAAAAACTGGTGGGAACACAAACCCCCTCCAGTGCCTGAAAATGATCACATCTCACACCTCTGGAACGTCACTGTTCAAACTGACAGAAAGATAGATGCGAATAAGCCAGACATTGTAATGAAAGACTTCAGACAAAAATTATGTCTCCTCATTAATATGACTGTCCCAATCGACATAAATGTATCTCTCAAGACCTACCAAAAATTGAGCAAGTATAAAGATCTTGAAATAGAAATTGGCAAAATGTGGAACCTCAAGACTAAAACAATGCCTGTTGTCAGAGGTGCCCTAGGAATGATAGCAAAAGGAGATGATTGCTACTTAGCTCAGATACCAGGAAACCCGAAAATGGTAGAAATTCAAAAGATAGTGCTCATGGAAACTACCCATATCCTACATAAAATACTGTCTTTGTAATCTCAAATTTGAAAACAAACTCGTAATACTATGTGCAAAACCAAATATATGACACCTTAGACATAACACCTACATGAACTTCTAACTTGTTGTCTCTTGAGGTCTCTGGGTGAGACTTGGAGTCAACTTGTACAAATACAAAGCAAAAGTCAAACATATAATAATAGTGTAATGTAAAAGTGATACCAGTGGTAATCGGAGCATTGGGCTCAATTCCATTGAAAGTTCAAGGCTTCTTAAGGCAACTGGAAATCCCATGGAAGATTGATGTTTTGTAAAAAGCAGCCTTATTGGGCACAGCGCACATCTTGAGGAAAGTATTAGCTGTCTGAGGTGCTCGTTGCGATTTGACAGATGACTAAAGACTCCGGTGCATTTGTACCTACAGTGTTACGAAGGAATAATAATAATAATAATCCTTTCTACTATAGACACAAAGCCTAAAATTTGAAGGGAGAGGGAAGTTGTTTCTTAAAACTCCAGTGTTACGCTGGTACTTAATTTATCGACCCCAAAAGAATGAAAAGCAAAGCCGAACTCGGCGGAATTTGAACTCAGACCGTAGCGATGAGCAAAATACCGACAAGCATTTCGTCCAGCGTGCTAACGGTTTTGCCAACCCGTCACTATAATAATAATAACAATAATAATAATAACAATAATAACAATAATAACAATAACAATAACAATAACAATAACAATAACAATAACAATAACAATAACAATAACAATAACAATAACAATAACAATAATAATAATAATAATAATAATAATAATAATAATAATAATAATAATAATAATAATAATAATAATAATAATAATAATAATAATAATAATAATAATAAGAAGAAGAAGAAGAAGAGCACTCAGAGAGCTCAAATCTCCGCCAAGGCAACACCAACGTCTTTTCAACCATTAGCCACATATGATTTTTTTAATGAAAATATCTGGAATAAACTCGGCTGTTCTCACAAACGAGAATGCTAAAAATGAACCTGACGGCTCTCAAAAATTAAGTAAAAAAAAAAAAAAAAAAAAACAGGAAAAATAATCCAGAATCCTTGTCCGGTATCGGATCGATCCCAAAATCTAATCAGTTCGTGCCAGTCATGAGGCCAAACGTCCCTGAAAGTTTCAACCGAATCCATCCAGCGGTTCTTGGGATATCTTGTCCATGGACAAGCAAATAAACAAACGAACGAACACGACTGAAAGCAAGACCTGTGCCTTCTCTAAGGTGGAGGTAATAATAGTAATCAACTGATTGGAAGTGCTATCATGTACATTGTTTTGTCTTGGTATAAAAAGATGGGCTACAGCAAATATTCTGCTTGATACCACAGATTTGCTTGTCAGTTGTTTGACCTTAACCAGTTGAGCATGTTCCTTAGTGGCTGATGATATGTGCATCTCTGAGCACGAGCAGAAGTAGTGGTGGGGGAGCATCATAGCCATGTGTCGAGAGGAATTCTTTGGGGTTTGGATAATTCACATTTGGAAACATGGGTGTTTTGTTCATCATCCTTAAACAACCTTTATTCAGGTACCTTTTGAGCGGGATGGGCTACTCGACCTGAAGAAAATTCTAACTGGGTCCCCACCTGCAAAGTCATGCGCTGTTTATATTGAGATCACCATGGTTGTGATGCATGTGCCTGGTGTATCCTTATCAGACAAGTAGTCATGCTGGGTATAATGGGCTTCGTATATTTTACCCCAGTCTTACTTTGATGGCATGCACTGCTATCACTTTGATGGCATGCACTGCTATCACTTTGATGGCATGCATTGCTCTTTCACTCAATAATAATCATGGCACAACGCGAATAACAAAAGACGCCATAACAATGTGGCAAGAATGATCCATTGGGAGTTCTGTGAAAATCACGGCCTACAAAGAGCAAAGACGTGGTATGAACAAACCTCAGAAGGAGACACCGAGAATGAGAATTGCAAAATCCTGTAGGATGCAATGATCAATGCGACCACCCAACCAGACATCGGAAACCGGACATTGTGGTGGTGAATAAAAAAGAAAGAACATGTATGATAATCGACATAACATGCTCCGGTGACAACAGGATACATATCAAAGAAGAAGAAAATAAACAGCTTTGACGATTTGAAATGGGAAATACGAAGGTTGTGGTCAATGAAGAGAGTAGACATGATGCCAATAGTAATTGGTGCACTTGGAAGTATCAGCACTCAACTAGCAACATGGCTGAAAAAGATCAGTCAAAGTGTGAAGGTAGAACAACTGCAAAAATCAGAATTGCTTGGAACTGCAATAATTCTTCGCAGGGTTCTTGAAGCACGATCAGTCAACAAGTGTCACTTTAGTCTGCTGGCAGTGGACAGCTGATACTTTCCATCATACCCAGCAAAATAAGCTGTGAGTTTTCATATAATAATCTTTTCTAATATAGGCACAAGGCCTGAAATTTTGGGAGAAGAGGCAAGTCGATTACATCGACGCCAGTACTCAATTGATACTTTATTTATCGGCCCCGAAAGGACGAAAGGGAAAGTCGACCTTGGCGGAATTTGTATCCATTTCTTTCTTTCTCTCTCTCTCTCTCGTGTGAAATTTCCGTCGTGAGCTCACACACCAATAATGTATATATATGCATACATATATACTTGTATATATGCATGTGAGTGTATGTGTGCGCGCGCACGTGTGTAGTCTTGCATTGTACAGGGTCAAGTTTTTGTTATATGTGGGCTCACACACACATACAAGCACGCACGCATGCATACAGATTTGTTCCCAACAAAAATTTGACCCTGTGACATTGCAAGAGCGCGCGCGCACACACACACAATCACACACACGAGTAATTCCTTTACTCCTTGCTATGGCCATCTGGATGTAGGTAGACATACAGGGGTAGCCTTGCTGATGGCATACAATCATTCACTGCTGCTATTGAAGCCAACATCCCCTAACAGCCGTCCAGCAGCATCAACGCCAGCCTTTGGTCCAGATAATACTTACTGGTCATTTAAAATTTCACGTGTTTCCACCGTCCACTCTCTCTCTCTCTCTCTTTCTCTCACATATACATATATCTACATACGTGCAAGCAGTCACACCATACATGGTTCGCACTACACAAAACAAAACAAATAAATGAATAAACAAGCGAGGTTTTGTGACGTCAGAAGGTAACGAATTCACCACCCGCTCAGGACTTCAGCCAGTGTCACTTTCCGGTCAGTCGCTCATAAAAATATATGAGAGAAAGTGGCCAGTCCCAAGTGAAAATGGCGGATTCGGCAACAGCAAAAGTGGAGAGAGAAAAAGTTGGGCTTTTACAAGAATTTTCTGCAGAATTGCCAGACGATGAATATACTTGCAGGCTGCATTCGATTTTGACTATCGAAGATAATAATATTGCTGTGATTGATTTCAACAACAAGCGATTGAAATTGTTCAATCAATCGGGTGGGTTTCTACACAGTGTTGAATTTGACCACCATCCTCGTCGCGCTTGTCTGACCCCAACCAAGGATATTATCGTCACCCTCAAGGGAATCAGTCAGCTCGCCATTATTCAATATATTGATCACCAATTACGTATAACCAATACAATTCAGACTGACAAGGAATACATCGATATCGATGCTATCGACCACAAGAGGTTGGTTGCGAACATGTGCGGCTACATCGATGTTCTGAATTACGAAGGAAAAGTGTTAAACCGAATAAACCATTACATCGGTGAAGGAACGGAAGGTCTTCGTGTGAAATTTCCATCGTCTCTTAGAACCAGGAATAATCTCCTTTATACAACAGAAGTTCGTTACAACGGAGACAGGAGCCTCGGCTTGCAGTGTATGATTTGTTGTGACCTGTTTGGCAAGGCCATATTCGTATATAAAGGTCCGAAGGAGCCTCTGTTGTTTCCTTGTGGAGTCACCCTCGACAAGTATGGCAATATTTACATAGCTTGTCGAGTGACCAGCAGAATTTATAAAATAGAACCAAACGGTTCGATGGAAAGCTTGCTTTTGTCCAAGTCTGACGGATTATCTCAACCATGGTGCATGTGGGTCACTGAAAACATGAGGCTTATCTTTACTGAATATGAATCCAGCATAATTCGAATGTTCCAGTTGCCTCTGAAATAATTTTAACATTCAAATCGGAACAAACTTCGTCCAACCTCTACCAGATGTGCAAATTTTATTCTTTTTCTTTCTTCGTACAAATACATTATTTCTTTCGATTTTAAAATTATCAAAATCTCGAAACTTTCAAAAACTATATATATATATATTTGTAGAAATCCAATTTATATTTTCTTTAAACAAACATAACATATCAATATTATGTTTTACCTTATTAAAATAACAAAATGATGAGGTAAGAGAATTTTGGATAATTTTTATTTTATTTTTTCTCGTTGCAAATGAATTTTAAAACGTTACATTTGATAGATTTATAACTAGAAGAAGAAAAAAATGATACAAAATATGATTTTTATTTTACCAAAACTCGTAAAATAACTGATATATTGAAATATGTCTTTTATTTTTTCATTTCTATATTAGCTTTTAAATTTGAAAAAAAAGAAAAAAACGAAAACAAGCAAATGATTTTTTATTAAACTGCTAAAATGTATTGAATCTTCTGAGCAGTATATATCTTTTTTATTTTATATATTTTAATTTTATAACTATATATTTCGTAATAAAACTTTTGGAAGTCAGTAGGATTTCTACCATTCCCTGGATAATGTTTTCATTTTGCTGATAACAATTTCTAAAAAAACTACTTCGTGAAGAAGTTGATAGATCTCAGCAGTTTGAATTTTTTTGCTGGAGGACACACAAAATATCAAATTCCATTTACAAATGACCCAAAAGTTTTTTTTATTTTTATTATTTTATTTCGAAGCCAAATATTTTGGGGCCTATTGCGTTATTGGTTGACACCTGAAAGTTCAAGATAAACACCAACCACGCTGACATCACCAAAAAGCTTGGATAACCCACATGTACCCTCCCCTCCTCTCAAACATCGCTTTCAATTTTTTTTTTTGTTTGAGTCATTAGACAGCTGCTATACCGAGGAAACACCTTGAAGGGTTTGATCCTGTGGTGCCCAACTTTTTCGCTACCAAGGACCCTTTTTATTTAAATGAGTTTTCAAACGGATCCCCTTTAATATGCTTATCCTTATGTGTATATATATATATATATGGAATTTTGAATTTAGTTCACGGACTCCAGTACTATCTTTGCGGACCACAGGTTGGGAACGAATGGTTTAGGCGAACAAATCAACTCCAGTACTTTTTCTTTTCAAAGTTTGGTACTTATTCGATTGGTTATTTTTACCGAACCACTAAGTCACGGGGATGAAAATAAACCAACACCGGTTTTCAAGCACTAGTGGCGTACAAACACTACACAAAGACACACACACACATATACGACGAGCTTCTTTCAGTTTCCATCTACCAAATTCAGTCACAATGCTTTGGTCGGCCTGGAACTATTGTAGAAGACACTTGCGTGAAGCACCGCGCTTTAGGACTGAACTCGAAACTACATGATTGCAAAGCGGGCTCCTTAATCATACAGCTACACCCGCGCCTCGAAGTAAATGAAAATGTTTTCGTCATATTTCAACAGCAAAGCCCGTCGCTACGTTCTGAGTTCAAATTCCGCCGAGGTCGATTTGCCTTTCATCCTTTCGAGGTCGATAAATTAAGTACCAGTTACGCACTGGGGTCGATGTAATTGACTAGTCCCGCCCCCCAAAAAAAATTTCGGGCCTTGTGCCTATACGTAGAAAGGATATGAACAGCAAAGTATTTGTTTTGCCTTTTAAGAGTCTTCCTTATCGTTAAAGGAGAGTTTGGGAGAGAATTAGACTATACTGTTGCAAACGACACCAAAGACTCATTCTTTGGTGATAAACATTTTGAAAACGGTCTGCCATATAACAGAAGAGCTTCTCACCTAGCGATTCAACTTAGCTATAAGCTTTCGATTCTCTGTTTGATGCCGCGAAAAATGTATGACCGACATATCTAATCGTTTGTCCCCCTCCTCTTAAATTCCAAGGTCTTCCAGAGAACAAGGAAACTTCTCCAACCTATTACACAACCAAGCAATAACTATAGAAATGTTACCCGCTACGGATTTTAGTTCCCTATTAACTTTTCTTAAAAACGCTTACTTTTTGAAGAAATTTTTCCGAGATACATTTTAGGTGGTAGATTAGTTATGTTGGGGGAAATAGTTTTTTTGCTTTTTTTTTATTAGTTTCGAATAATTCTTCCCGTTCCCGGTTTTGTTACTGCATAACTTTCTGAGGAATATATATTCTTTTTATTGATATTTTCTGGATATATATTTTCTAGAGTGTAGAGTAACGATTATTTTGATAAAATAAAAGAACAAAAATAGTGACGTACACCACCGAAAACGTATCTAAAGAAAATTTCAACGAGAAATGCGCATTAAGAAAGCTACATGAAACTAAAGTTGGGTAGACTGAATCCCATTCCGATAGTTATGCCAAGAATCAGGATACGTTTAGATATTTGGTTATCCCTAAAAGGATGTAATGAACACCGATGCAATACCATAAGTCAATATAGAGGTCTTTATATTGTCAGTCAATATAAAGGTCTTTATATTGACCATATCATCTAAGCTAGGCCTGCTCGAACCAGGTTAGCCTGCTGTTGGACATCGTACTGGGTCTCTCTGTCTCGTAAAAATAAACTCATGGAAGAGAGGCGACTTGTCATAAATCTTTTCTTGTTTCAGTTACTGGACTGCGCCCATGCCGGAGCACCAGCTTGAAGGGTTTAGTTCGAATAAATCGAGTCCCGTTACTTTTTTTTTTTTTTTTAAGCGTGGTACTTATTTTATCTTTTGCGAACTGCTATGTTACGGAGACGTAAACAAACCAACGCCAGTTGTCAAGCAGCGGTGGTGAGAGAGGGAACAAACACACGACGGTCTTTCAGATTCCGTCTACGAAACCCACTCACATGGCTTTGGGACTGAACCCAGAACCATATTGTTGGGAAGCAAACTTCTTGCCATACAGCCACGCCCATTTCACTGAGTGGTGGGATGGGGTGGGGGAGAGAGAGAGAAAAAAAAGGCTGAAAATGGACGCTGGTAAAAATTTTGGGGTTAATGCAGTTTCGCACCTCTCCTTGAAAAATGCATTTTTTCGAAAAAAAATTTTCGGATCCCTACATTTACGAATACGAAAAAAAAAAGAAAAAAAAATTAAACCCCTCCAAATTTTCGGATTCCTACGTTATCAGAGATAACGAATATCTGAAAAAAAAAAATTATTTCTACCCTCCCCCCAATTAAAATTTTTGATTTTGTTTACTTTAAAGAGATCGTAACGAATTGACGAACACATGCAAATCGAAATTAGATACATACAAAACATTAAAGTGAAAAGAATTTGCGTTTTATTTGTGTTTGGTTTATGTCTATCTATCCCTGTCCGTTTATTCATAAAATATATTTGTCAACTAAATATGGCGGCCAAAGATGGGCGGCGAGGTCATCTTGACAAGGATCCGTCCTACACGCGGCAGGTGTTCAACATAAATCCACAAGTCAGTAATGCTTGAGCCCTGGACAGATGTGTGCAGAACAGGTTCGTCGTTCTGCGCGCATCTCAGGCAGTCCCGACTGATTGCACTTCCGAGCCTGCTGAGTTTATCCCGAACCGGCAATGCCCCATCCCCGGTAGCACTACCAAACCAAGGATTTCTGGAAACTGTCCATAGGCCTCGGTCCAAAAGTCTTTCGGAACAGTCAAGTCAGTTGATTCTCGTCGACGCGCAGTCTCCTTGAGAACAAACAGTACGTCGCCGCACATGCCCGTCCGAGTGAAACTTTCACCGACCACATTGCTCGACTGACAGAACTGTGAGCGTATGACAAAACTCAAGGTGCCAGGTGCCCTACCGCGGTCTACGCTTGATCCTAAACTGCAGCTCAGTCAAAGTGGAAAATCTTGTCTAACAAACGGCGACTACACCTGCTCACCGTCAAGTAAGCCCTGGAGATATAACCTTTGCACACGTCTGCGCATCAGCAGCCGCGGGATACCCAGCCCTCTATTCAGCGGGTGTTGACAGCAAATGAAGCGCCTGACCAGTGGAACGAGTCCCTTCCGCAAAAAGCGGAAGGGTACGCGCTCCAGTTTGGCCAGACGCAAAGCACAACGGTTAGGCGGTAATATATAACAGAGGCGATGTAAACATTCGTCACTTCTGGCCGACCTCTCAGAGATAGCCTTCTCTCGACCCATTTCTGGGTAAAATTGGCTACCCTGTCCTCCACCTGGAGATCCGGATCAAACCAGACCCCGAGCAATTTAACCGGGCCCCACGTCCAGTGTCTCAGGACGTTATTGAACGGCATAGACTTGTCACTCCAGGTGCCCAGCTGCAGGCCCATTGACATTTCTCGGTTAATTTTTGCTCCTGTCACCACCTCGTAATCTTTTGGAGCAGTGCCGACCAGATCTACGTGCCTGATGTTCGATACAATGACGGTGAATTAAGTACCAGTTGTGTACTGGGGTCGATCTGATCGAATGGCCCCCACCCCCAAAATTTCGGGCCATGTGCCTAAAGAAGATATTTCTCCCGAAAGTCCTTTCTCCATCAGAATATCTAATCTTTTTATAGCGCTGTATGTATGTTTTGTTGTTGGGCTGAATTTTATGTGTCAGCGAGTAGTTTGTTGGTGTGATGAAATCGCTGAGTGTGATATCTGTGTGGTTGTATACGTGTTTTGTTAGTTCTGTATTGTTCGTAATTATTGCGGTTTGGTTAATGATGTCTAAATTTTGATGGACTGGGAATGTGTGATGTAAATGTTGTGTGTGTGTGTGTGAATTTTGTACACAAATTTTGGATGGAATTGGAAGCCACTAATGAGAACGTTTCAACTGTATCACACAGAGAAAAAAAATATTCTAAAAGTTCCGAAACTCTGAAGTTATCGCAATTCGTCCGACAGATTCAAAACATCGTTTATAATCGTTGTTGTTGGCACTCCGTCGCTTACGACGTCGAGGGTTCCAGTTGATCCGATCAACGGAACAGCCTGCTCGTGAAATTAACGTGCAAGTGGCTGAGCACTCCACAGACACGTGTACCCTTAACGTAGTTCTCGGGGATATTCAGCGTGACACAGTGTGACAAGGCTGACCCTTTGAATTACAGGCACAACAGAAACAGGAAGTAAGAGTGAGAGAAAGTTGTGGTGAAAGAGTACAGCAGGGTTCGCCACCATCCTCTGCCGGAGCCTCGTGGAGCTTTAGGTGTTTTCGCTCAAGAAACACTCACAACGCCCAGTCTGGGAATCGAAACCGCGAGTCCGCTGCCCTAACCACTGGGCCTTTGCGCCTCCACTATCGTTGATAATACCGGAAAATTAATGCGGGTCATTGCCAAAGAACTTCAGGAATTGAAATGAACAATTAGAACTGTAGTGCACGGGGACATTCGATACGAGTCGTATGTCGTGAGGAGGGGCCGATTCATGTCTGCAAAGACATCGGATAACCGTTGGATCCGTGCCGAGTGGTGACATAATAAGATTAAAACCTCTTGTGAGCGTAATATGCCTTGGTTCTTCTCTAATTCGATAGACTTCGACCAAGTCCAAGACTAACAGAAGAAATGGCAGATGCTTATGTGCAGACCCTTATGCTGTCTGCAGAATGATGCACCCTGAGTTTCCAGCAACTGCGATGATTTTGAAAGTGGTTAGTAACAAAGGTCATGTTATGCCACCTCACATCTCTCCTCGGAGCATTAGAATTAATGCTACTGGATACGTTAAATTACTGGAGACAGTGGAAGGCCATACGAGATCCAACAAGACTCAGTGCTTTCTCAAACGGTCTACATAATCCAAGAATGAATGCAAGACAATCATTATGACCATGTAACACCAAACTTGTCAGATTCAAACTTGCCAGATTTAAATCCCATCGACTACTCCGTTTAGAATGTTGTCGAAAGAGAGGCTAATCGACATCTTCACAATACGATAGCTTCACTAAAGGCTGCCATTTTCCAGGTAATGTCTGAAATTAATACGGAACATTTAGTGGTGTCGTGTCAATGATTCCGGTCCGGCATTGAAGCAGTCATCGAAGCCGAAGGTGGATTTAGAGAATAATCTTATAAGAAGGCTTATCGAGAGAATGTACACAAAATGTTATTAAAACACGTTTGGTTCTTGCTAGATTAGAGATGTTTTATTAAATTACCAAAAGTCTCCTCGAATATCCCTCAAACTCTGTATATACAATGGACTACGCTACGAAATGTATCCGTCCATTTCGATAAGGTGGCTGGGTTTAATTTGAGGGAGATATGGCTGCCGCTTTTAGCAAGTCTAGTTACTGCGAAGTGCAATAGTTCCCTTATATTAAAGATCCCTTATACGCAGTTCTCAAGCATTTTCGAAAGGTTTGTCTGCTGAATAAACGATTTTATTAACTAACGACAAATACGTTTTCCTATACATTTTATACTTATAAAATTTTGAACAAGTCGCGATGTTGCTTGGTCGCTTGTGTTGAAGTGGTCAATAATAATATATTGTGAACATCTGAATCACCAATGTCGCAATGGATAGCTTTATCATCATTGTTGTGGTGTTCTTGTTGGTGTTGTACTATAGCGATGTGAGTGGAGGCTCAATGGCCCAGTGGTTAGGGCAGCGGACTCGCGGTTTCGATTCCCAGACTGGGCGTTGTGAGTGTTTCTTGAGCGAAAACACCTAAAGCTCCACGAGGCTCCGGCAGGGGATGGTGGCGAACCCTGCTGTACTCTTTCACCACAACTTTCTCTCACTCTTACTTCCTGTTTCTGTTGTGCCTGTAATTCAAAGGGTCAGCCTTGTCACACTGTGTCACGCTGAATATCCCCGAGAACTACGTTAAGGGTACACGTGTCTGTGGAGTGCTCAGCCACTTGCACGTTAATTTCACGAGCAGGCTGTTCCGTTGATCGGATCAACTGGAACCCTCGACGTCGTAAGCGACGGAGTGCCAACAAAAAACAATAGCGATGTGAGATGTGTTGGCTGTGTGAATAATAACTGAACCTTTAACTTTAATATTTATTGTCGGACCCGATATTTTGTATTGGCTATTTACAATGAAAGATGCTAATAATACAATTACCGAATCAAATTCCACTGAATCAAATCCATTACGTGGGTTGTGCTTCCTCGACCAAGTCTGAATGAGAAGTAAAGTTGACCCGGACGATGTTTGAACCCCACTTTGGATTAAATGATTTAAATTAAAGGGTCTGGAAAACATTATTATGGAAGGAAGAATATTGGGTAGTAGATCAGAAAACAGGCAAAGAACGCAACGGATGGACAATATCACAAGCTGGTTGAATAAGAGAGACAAGGCAGCCGGAGAACTTGTGCTTAATCGGTCATCGCTGTTGGCGTACGAAACATGATGACAATGACGCTCTAAACACCATCTTAACAATGGCAAAATTATTTAACTAATTTCTTCATTATTTTCAAAATCAATTGAACCGAACACAACGTATTTCAACGGGAATAAAGTAACGGAAATAACGTAAAGAGACTGCAGAAGGGCAACTTAAATACAAAATATTAATGTGAAATTTAAAAAAGCACAATAATATTAATTAGCAGGACCCTGAAATTTTCATAGTTTAAAAATGTATATAATTTTTCTTTTTCTTTTTTATGCACAAATTTATAGATTTTCGAAACCTTGTTTCATCATGTTATAGATGTCAGCACTTCTTTTTTTTACCCCCACCTTACATACCATTCTTTTCATTGGTTTAGCTGATGTGACAAAATTCCAACAAATGCTTTAGGAGTTACCATCGACATTCCTACCAGACAAGTACTAAACCCCCGGAAAAAAAACAAAAAAACGTAACTGACCTCGAGGGAATTTGAACACGGAACATGAAGAGTAATAAGCGATATTATAATGCAGTGTTTCTGACGCTCTAACGATTCAGCTAGTTTACCACCATTTGTTTGAAGAAATGTCTGTTCTTCAATATTGTTATACACTTTTAATAACAAACTTTACATCGTAACAAGGATTGTAACTGCTATTTTTAGCATACTGGATGACGATAGTCAATACACGAATCTATCGCTAGATATTGTTCTTTAACCCCAGGTCAGCTTTGACCCAGCAAACTTATGAGCAAAGATCTTCTAATGTTCAACGCTTAAAAGTTCAAAGGCCGGTTTTTGAAAACTTACGTTAAAAATAACATGCACACGATTTTTTTTTCTCAATAGAAGTATATTCCAAAGTAAACGTTTCTAGTAGAGAAGTAGAAGAGAACAGAAGCAAAAATAGGAATATACACGCACGGTTAAATATAGAAACTATAAAGGGCAGACTCGGCGCAGGCACCCTGTCTCTTCCCCAAGAATTTAAAATGTTAGCTTTCCGAGACATTTTTTTCAATCTTGCAAAAACACGAAGATTAAGAATAAACAGAAAAAGTACACAAATATATTTTACATACCTGTCGTATACGTCGGTTCTGTTTTTTTTCACTTTAAAGGTGGGTTAATCCCAACAAAACAACATAAGTTTAGTCACTGTTTCAGTACGTGTTTGTGTTCTTCATTGATCTTTTGTGAAATCTTGTATTAGTTAAGAAATGTTTGTTTTAAAAAAAAAGTATGTTATGTGTATATGTATTTAAAATGTGTATTGCTCAGCAATTTGAGCAAAGAGGTGCTCAAATTGTCTAGTGGAGTACCTCTTTCGCCACATGAATTCTATTAAATACGTGGGAAACAACTCGGATGAGGTACCATATAGTTGCCGATATTTGCGCTTAGCATGCGCCCACATTCCTTCTACATGATTTGTGTGTACACCTGTGGCTTCATCAACAAATGAAACTGAATGGTTTACCGTTAAATGCAGGAACCCTTGCTGCTGCAAATTACGATAACCTGCCCATTCATCTGTGAAAATGATGCTCCCTGGGCGGACATGTTGCTGGATAATGGATTCCAAGGAATCCATGGACCGGCTATTACCCGGGCATATAGATAAGAAGCAATTGGTGGGATTGTCCAATTCAACTCCACCCAACACCCAAGTGCCGTCGTAGTGCGCACCCCGCCGATACTTTCGGTGCATAAATTTAGACTCATCGATGGCAACCATGACATCAGGGGCGCCAATCATTAATGGATTATCAATTAGGTGTTGTGCCAGAATATCTCGGCAGAAATTGGACCAACTCGCAATTTTTAGCTCATGCATAATTTTCTGCAAGGGTTCATCAATGGACCACCAATACAGAAAGAGCAGTATTGTTCTTAAAGATAAATTACTATTTTGGAAAAACGATCCTTTTCTAATGGAAAAGCGTTTTCGACACTGTCGAGCAGTGCACTTCCAACTATACCTATCTTGAAGTCGCGGAAATTTCACAAACGAACAATTGTGGCCACAGTCACAGACATGAGCTTCTGCTAAAAGTCCATATGTTTTCAGCCATTCAATTAGATGGTCCTGGTCACGGCTGATTTCAAACAAATCCAATAAACGAAACGGAGGACATTGCATGATATTCATTTTGAAAGCTTCCAAAGTGGCAACAGAATAAATTTAATTATAGTGTGATAATTTCCAAAGTGGCAACAGAATAAATTTAATTTTAGTGTGATAATTTCCAAAGTGGCAACAGAATAAATTTTAGTGTTATAATTTCCAAAGTGGTAACAAAATAAATTTCAGTGCGATCTCGGGTAGAGAATAAAATGAAAGCGAACATTGCGACGCTTCAGGGTATCCAGTTGGACAGTGTAAAGTAGAAATCTACGGATGCACATACGCACATAATAGAGAAAAATGAAACAAATATGGACGACTTGCTCCGAAACACCACCTAGTGGGGAACACTTCTCAAAAATAACCTGCAGATGTTTCCTTCAAAATTCCTACATGCTCGAAATGTACATACATCAAGGTATATTTGTAGAAAATTTCACGAAAAAATATTAATTTTCCTGGAATTTAAGTGGAATTTCCGAAAATTGTCCCCCGCCTAAAAAAAACAAAAAAACACTTTCACCGAGAATTTTTGTATATTCGTAATCTACATAATAAATAATATATGCATAGAAAATTTCATTAAAAAATATTCATTTTTCTGAAATTTATGACCTTCCAAAGTGGTGGGGTACAACTCTGTAGTTATGCCCTTAATCAAGACATTATGTAGAACTATATTGAGAAATTCTTCGAAATAAAGTTTTCATCGGCTCCTAAATGAAATCAGTAATGCTAATGATTGACGAAAAGCGAAAGTGGACATATAAACTCAAGAATCTCCCTTCTTGCTTTTAGGGCAGTAGTGTATGATTCGACAGACATTTGACTGCTATCTCTAGTAGAGCAGGTGAGCGACCACATAGAAGCCCCGACTCTCTCTGGTTTTAAAAGGCCGGAAATGACGTCAGAGTAATTTCATACGAGTTTAAGGTCACATTGCGCATGTGTGTTCTGTTGGGTGATCAAAATGGCGAAGGTTGTTGCTAAAATTGGTGGATTGGTGTCCAAAGCACCCGGACTAGTGAAAAGTAAGTGCTTGTTATTCAATATTTACGCAGAATATTATCGAGCAATGACAGTTCTGTACTCATGTTAATTTAAAATGTATTTGCATTATTTTTAATACTCTAATTTGCCTTCTCAACCCGCCTCTGTCGAAACGTTTGAACGAATGTTAAGTCGATTGCAATTAAGTTCGATGTAAGTTTAGTAATTAAAAACAAGTGATTTTTTTTTATTATCAATATTAATAAATATAATAATTCAAAATAATCACCTTCGCAGTAGATCAAATGCAAATATTACAATGATATGTTAGGATTAAGACGAAAGAAAGCATTCTAGGGAGCGTACTTTTCATCCTTGGTAACCTGTTCGGCTGAACTCGGCTACAATTTGGTGCTTTACTATTGCTACAAACACCATAAGCAATTAATTAAATGTCTACATATAATAATACTTAATTTGGCTTGACTTCTGTAGTAAACACTAATGCACTTTAGATAGTATTTACCTTTCTTTTAAACCTTTTCCTATTTTATTTTTTGGTTGACCTTTATATCTGACGTAACAAGGGCACTGCAGTCAGTAACTCTTTTCTATAAACATCAACAGTCTGATTTTCACAACAACCCTTTATTTCATTCAATACTGTTAGTTTTATAATTTATTAATCTATTAATTTGATAGCTGTAGAATCTTCTATAAATAATTTTATAGTTAGCTCTTTTTTTTTTCAACTCCAACTGGAAATTCTGCGAACGAGTATACACACCCAAATGATATATGTTTGTCTAATGAACGAGATCGTAAGTGACGAACGTATTTGAAACCTATTGCTATTTGAATCTGTTTTGCTACCAATTAATAATATAATTGGATTAAAGTTGTTCATCCACTCGGGGCGAGATATAATAGGCGAATTGGTGTTAGTTACGTAATTTTCTCATAAATCTCTCCCCAGTTGAGAAATTAGGCTTTGACAGCTCTTACAACCTTTAGTAACTTTGTGCTTTGCTCCAATCATGAGCCATTTCTCGCAGTAAACTTTCATTTCTTCTATGCCAGGTACTCTTTGACCGTTCAGGCTTTCGCTTCCAAATGGTATTCATCTTAATGTCCTCTTTGGTATCCTATTCTACTTCATTTTGAGTGTATGACCTATCTCTCAGTGCTGCCGGCGTTTCATTTCAAAGACCATAATATTGTCACCTGTTTTGCAGCACTGTTCTTCATTTGACATTTTGTTAGGTGACAAGATTTGTTGAAAGGGTTGATCCTATTTATGTCCCCTTTGATCACCAACCAGCATCCTAACCCTAACCCTAAGTCATGCATTACGACAGATTTCCCATCATTGTTATAAAGTTCAGTCTGTTACTGCAAACCAAGTAACAGGCTTTAAAATGGACTTACACATTTACTGCCGTTTTTCTCTTGGATTTAGATCTTGGCTTTGTAGATGACCTGGCATCCTTCTGTTCAGAGGTCATCTGTTTGAGGGTGAAACTGATGGGCTGACTATTGATGCAAAGTGGACAGATCAGTGCCTCAAAAACACCAGTCCTCTGCATAAACAACAACAACCCTGTATCTGTCAGTGTCCGGCAATTACAGCAGCTTTAACCCTTTTGTGATGGGTCTTACACATCCCTTGTTTTTCGTGTAACTTGTAGCTTTTACACTTCTTTTCTAGATGTGTTGGGCTTTCTTCCTTTCTTCTACAAGCTCATCGGTGTGTGGCCTAGTGGTTAGGATGTTGCACTCACAGTCATAAGATTGTGGTTTCAATTCCTGGACTGAACGGTGCAGTGTTTCTGAGCAAACCAATTGTTTCAAAGGAAGGGTACATTGAATAATGTAGTTGTCTTTTACATGTAGGTGCAGGAGTGGCTGTGTGGCACCTTGGGCAAGTGTCTTCTACTATAGCCTCGGGCCGACCAAAGCCTTGTGAGTGGATTTGGTAGACGGATACTGAAAGAAGCCCATCGTTTATATGTATATATATATATATATATATATCATCATCATCGTTTAACGTCCGCTTTCAATTATATATATATATATACATATATATATCATCATCATCATCATCATCGTTTAACGTCTGCTTTCAATGCTAGCATGGGTTGGACGATTTGACTGAGGACTGGTGAAACCGGATGGCAACACCAGGCTCCAATCTAATTTGGCAGGGTTTCTACAGCTGGATGCCCTTCCTAACGCCAACCACTCAGAGAGTGTTTATATATATATATATATATATGTGTGTGTGTGTGTATGTTTGTGCATCTGTGTTTGCCCCCCCCCCCCCAACATTGATTGACAACCGATGCTGGTGTGTTTACGTCCCCGTAACTTGATGCTCTAACCTTATATGTGTGTGGGGGTGTTTAATTATTGAGTAAATGCTAAAGTGGAATATATACCTTTTATTGAAAGAATCCATTTCGATATAATTCACTGCAAATATTTAACTGAAAAAAAGTTAATATTTATCGGCTCTAGATTCCCATAGGTACCCACTGAACAAATATTTAAACATTGAAACTATTTGTCGGCTCATTACATTTTCTCTTAGTAAACACTGTTCCATTATTACTCTATGAAAACTTGTTTTTGTTTCAGAGGCCCAGCCCGGCTTTCAGTCTTTCATCAAATATGCTAAAGTTGAATTAACTCCACCAACATTTTCTGACATGCCAAAGGTTTCACAAGGTTTTGTCAGTGTAACCAACAGCATAAAGACTGGCAAATGGAAGACTCTAACTGTTAAGGTAAGAATTCTGATGTTTCTATCCAAGTTCTTCACTGAACAATTTTCAAAAATCGCATGTTGGTATCACTGCATTTATTGCAATGGGCTGATGCCTGTGTCGCGTCGCTAGCACCCATGCCAGTGGCACATGAAAGGCACCTTTCAAGTGCTGGGCCTCATAAAGACAATGACAAATGACTAAGACCTTTGGTAATTAAGCTTTGCTTGAGAAGACCAATTAAGCTAATTGAAATTTTAGTTGTGGCAGATACTGGTGTCACGCAACTGGCATGTAAAATGCTCCCACTACACTCTCGGAGTGGTTGGCATTAGGAAGGGCATCCAGCCATAGAAAACCATGCCAAATCAGACTGGAGTCAGGTGCAGCTCGCCAGCTCTGGTCAAACCATTCAACCCATACCAGCACGGACAACGGACGCTAAATGATGATGATGATGATATACATACACGTACACACAGAAAGCATCAGTATTGAGTACATGCTACAGTTTTGCAATTAAAATCCAGTTTTCTAGAAATAATTAGGATTCGATTTTTTTCTTTTGTTTTTGATGTAAAAAGAAAAACCTCAAGTTATGTTGGTGATTGGTTCCAAGATGTGCATAGTAACTCGAAAAACAATGTTACAAAAAAATGATTTTAAGACTTCATTAGCTCATCATCATCGTTTAACATCTGATTTCTATTCTAGCTTGGTTTGCATGATTTCGACTGGAGCTGCCCCTGCCTCCAATTGTCTATTTTGGCATGGTTTCTATGGCTGCATGCCTTTTCTAACACTAACCACTTTACACAGTGTACTGGGTGCTTTTACATGGCACCGGCACATCTTAATAATTGGTTTCTGTCTACCAAATCCACTCACAAGGCTATAGTAGAAGACACTTGCCCAAGGTGCCACACAGTGGGACTGAACCTGGAACCATGTGTTTGGGAAGCAAGCTTCTTACAAACAGCCACTCTTGTGGATGTTTATATGGTAGAACGGGCTGTTAAACATTAATAGCACAAAGTCATCATCCGATTCGGAGTCTGGCTTAGGGATGACCCTGTGGTTAAAAAGTTCACTTTCCAACCATATAGTATTGGGTTCAGTCTCACTGCATGGTGATACCTTGGATCAGGGTCTTCTGCTATAGCCACAGAATGATCAAAGCCTTGTAAGTGGATTTGGTAGACTGAAAGTGAAGGCCTATCATATATGTACATTTGTGCATTTGTGGTAATGTTCACATTTGCACTTCTTCCAGAATCACTGAGTGCTGGTGTTGTCATTTCTCCTGTCCAAAGACCTGTGCAATAAGAGATCCCATACTTGAAAAATAGGAAAAGCATCTGGCTGTAAAACAGTTCCTCAGTAATATATTCAACTAACCCATGCTACCATGGAAAAACAGATGTAAAGGTAAACGATTGGATCTAGATCAAAGTGATTGATGGGCTCTGGTATGAAGTTGGACACTGCCAGAACATAAACATCTGGTACATTTCATACTTATTCCTATTGCCTGGACGATGCTCTGAAACCAATATTTCATGGCACATTGGTGTGCCACAGTGTAACCTGAATGTTATTTTTTCCTTATACTTTTAGTTAGGTTTTTAGTTCAGGTGTGCTGCTGAATTTTGAAAGTGTACCTCAAGTGGAAAAAGGTTGTGGAGCACTTGCCTAGATAGACTAAATGCAACAAAGTATATTGATCTCTTTAAAAGCAATGCCAGTATTCGTATTTGTTTTTTTAACTTGAGGTAGGCCCAAGAAGACCTGGGCTGAGGTGGTGAGGCAAGACCTTCGTACATTGGGCCTCACCGAGGCGATGATTACTGACCGAGACCTTTGGAAATGTGCTGTGCGTGAGAAGACCCGGCAAGCCAAGTAAGATCGTTGCCAGTGCCCCTGGACTGGTTCTTGTGCGGGTGGCACATGAGATGCACCATTTTGAGCGTGGCCGTTGCCAGTACCGCCTGACTGGCTCCCATAGGATTTTCGAGCGAGATCGTTGCCAGTGCCCCTGAACTGGCTTGTGCGGGTGGCACATAAAAGACACCATTTCGAGCGTGGCCGTTTTCGTGCGGGTGACACGTAAAAGCACCCACTACACTCTCTGAGTGGTTGGCGTTAGGAAGGGCATCCAGCTGTAGAAACTCTGCCAAATTAGATTGGAGCCTGGTGTTGCCATCCGGTTTCACCAGTCCTCAGTCAAATCATCCAACCCATGCTAGCATGGAAAGCGGACGTTAAACGATGATGATGATGATGTACCTTGGACAAATAAATCAGCAATTATCTCATTAAAACTACCTTTTAGCCTGAAAAAAAAAAAAAACTTCTTTGGCGTAACATTTGTCTTTGTTTTCTTTTTAATTTACAGGAAGGCTTCCTCAATTCCGTTGTTGCACTTGAAATAATGTGTTGGTTCTTTATTGGAGAAATAATCGGAAAAGGTAGTCTTATTGGTTACAACATACCAGGAGCATTTCAAGCATAGTTCTGGATAGTATGTTGTTATTTGTAACAGAGACTAGCTATTATTATTATCTGTAATAAACGATTTTTCTTCACTTGTTGAACTTGTCAAGTTGCTTTTTTTTTTATAAAAAGGGTAAAATTAATGTTTAATGCATGTGTTTGCAGCAAGTTGGCAGAGATGTTAAAACAAAGGGCAAACTGTTTTGCTGTATTTTGTTACAACTCATTGCATCCCGAGTTCAAATCCTACCACATTTTTTCTGGGATAGCCATAATAGCAATTTAGAGCAATGGATTAGCAGAATTGTTAAAGCAACAGATCAGATACTTTGTGGTACCTGTGATTGCTCTATGTTTGTGTGTAGTTTTGGTTTCCTTACAATCTTTTATGTGCATTGTGAATCACTGCAGATCAGCAAGTGTCCCTCAGCTCTACAGAAACATGGTATAACCAGGATTTGTGGGTGATACCTTGTCGTATTGTGATGTTATTGTGTCACCTCTTGGAATCTGTATAATTTGGAACTTGGTTTACAATGCATTGAAATTATCCCCAATGAGATGGTGTTTGGGAAATTGTTAAACTATTGTTAGTTGGCAATGCAGGCTATTGTAATAGCAAAAGAAAAAACAGAGAGGAGTCTGGTCTAATTGTTGGTTTGTGTTTTTCTACACCATTATTTTAGCAAGAACCAGAATAGCCTGGTTTTTCTGATCACTTCAAAAGTTAAGCAAATTCTAAAGCATGGGACTGTGTATATTTCTTTGAAAATTCCTGGCTATTAAAACAAGATTCAAACTTCAGGTGTTGCCATTACATGATAAAATCTTCAGATATTTTAAATACTACCATTTACATGAACTCACCGTGTTGGAGACTGACTTTTTCTGCTTTGTCTCCTTTTCACCCACTTCAAATTCCACACACTTCTAACCCCTATCACATCCATTCTCATGTCCCCACCTTCATTAATTAGCTCTAGCAAAATCACTTTATCACAAATGACAGGGGCCAGAAACATTAAATTTCACTCCTCATAGCAATCAAATGGATCAATCGTTCCTCTGTACCATTTCTTGCCACCACTTTGCTCAATTTGTTAAGGAACACCAACACTGCATCTAATGGTTACACACCAGATGTTTAGCCTTTTCGAACCCAATCCACCTGAGACTGCCTCTCATTTTATGATAGACTTTTTGTTTTAAAGTGACTTAAATTAAAAACTTCATGTTTTTCTGTCCCTAATACGAGCCCAATGACGGAATTAATTGAAATGAATGTACTACATTTCAGTACAAATACAATAAATGAAAGGGTTTGTCTTCATTCCATATATCTGCTTGAGAAGGTGCTAACATATGCAACAGCAGTCAGTCACCAAGGATCATGCATTCATCTAGTTATACAAGAGTAACGTCCCTTGTTTAGAGCTACAAATATGCTCAGTAGCCAGGTTGATTGGATTCCAGCCCATAGCCGTCCTACTTTTTATTCATGCACATGATTATTAAAATGAAGGGGAAATTGCTATTGTTAATGTTAGGTTGCAGTTTCCTTATTGGCTTTAGTTCTTTTCTTTTTTTTAGATGAGTTCTCTCCCTTCACCTCGCTATACGTAATGTCTGCTGTTTCAACGTTCAATTTTCCATGTGGAATTTATTGAGGCAGACTTTCAATAGCTGGATGTCAATCCCAACCGTTTTCCATGGGAGATTTGATATGGGCATTGCTGACACATGACGTCAAAAGAGATCCCCCAACTCATTCATACACACATATTAATGGAGTTATTTCATTTTCCATCCACTCACAATCCTGGGACTATAGCAGATGAGGCTAAAAAGCAAACTTCTTAGCCACACAAACATTTTACAGCCGTTTTCCCTGCTAGTAAGGGTTACCTATGCAGACTCTGTGACATCCTTCTCCATTCTTCACTTAATCACCATCCTTTAGTCATGTTTTTCTCAGTCTTACCGTCATTTCTGCAAGAGGTATCCACAGACACTTAAAAGCCTGTGAGTAAAACTGCTGACCAGCCAGGGATTTAGTAAAAAAACAAAAACAACATGGCCTAAATTGTTTAGATGGGATTTTATTAATACTGATGGCAGACTTAATTCCCACATTTTTTATCCCCCAGTTTGACCCCAATCCCCTCAAAAAAAAAACAAAAACCCCAAACAAACAAAAACTATATTTCAAATGTGTTGTTCTCTGTTCATTGTCATGTGTCACCTGTCCATAAATACATCGAAGAAAACGACTGAGGATGAACAGAGATCATCAAACAATCTGAAACGTAGTATTTTTATGAAACAAAGTTGATTGTTTAAAAAATTGTTACATCAATTTTAGAATGACGATCAACATTTCAACTTTTTTTTTTACCAAAAACACAGAAGAATAAAGCCAACAAATGAATTATTTCTGAACAACAAACAATATAACATGAATGTGTTAAAATTATAAACAAAGGAAAGTCAACTTTTTCCCTTTTTTTTTTTGTTTTTTTTTTTACTAAAGCAATTTTAATATTTCATAACTATAACAGGGCATGGGGCAGTTAGTTTTCAGAAAGAGAAGAGTGTTAGGCTAAACAGGTGACGGTAATTAGTTTTCTGTCTCTCCAAGTCCAAACTTACTCTCAAGGGGAACAGTTTTTTTTTTCTTTTTTTTTTTTAAATTTTTTCCATAAAACAAATTCCAGTAATATACTGGATTCCCTCGTTGGCACTGACCAACTCCATATTCGCTGCCAAAACAAAAGCAACTGGTCCTCTATGTTTAAATAACTCTATTTGGTAACCATTAAATTGAAAACCCAATTAAGTCAAGGAGTGGTGGGTGGTGGAGAAAGCAGAAATAAATTTTTAAGATAAGAATTGGTTGGTGATCAAGGCTGTCAGCAAACAGTGATGTCCAAGTGAACTGACCCAATGACTTGGCCTCGTTGAATTTTATATAACACATTTTGCAAAAAGGAAAAAAAAAAAAAACTTCTGCAAGTCATACCTGAATACCATACAGTCTTCCTCATAAACAAGAGACTAAGACCACATACGAAACACATGCACACACATGTATATTTAATTCATTTAGTCATAACTCCTTTTATTTTGACACATTCTGACCATTGTAATCATCAGGCTAGAACATTCTTGTCTGATAATCATAATTGTGAAAGATTTGTGTTGCAAGAAAAAGATTTCAGTTTAAATAAATAGCACACTTTTACACCAGGTATTAAGTACTACTTAGAATCACTTAATTGTTACTGTGAGTTTCTTGTTTCTGTTCACAGAAACAAATGAAAACATTCCAGCGAAACAAAAAACATGCAGCAGCAACAGAGTGGATCAGTAGTTTTGGAATGAAATGAATAATCTCTACTACAGACATTAAGTACTTTTCCCTCTGCTTGTAACCCTCCTCAAATGTATATATGTATATATCATCATCATTTAACATCCATTCTCCATGCTTGCATGGATTGGATAGTTTGACAGGAGTTGGCCAGCTGGAGTTCCATTTGTCTATTTTGACGTGGTTTCTACAGCTGGATGCCCTTCCTTATGTCACCTACTTCACAGAGTGTACTGGGTGTTTTAAACGTGGCATATAAGTTCCATGAAGGTACGTGTCAGCATGGTTGGTAAACTTCAACACCTGCTGCAAGAGGTGCTCATCATTACTACTCATTTTTTTAAAGAATCATCAAGCATTGCTCAAAATTGAGTTCCAGCCATCACATATATATATATATTCGAAATTATCCCTAATTTTGTGGTGTAGAGCTTTGGCTACTCTTTCTAGCGGGTTAGATGTCCTTTTATGGGCATCTCTAATGTGTATTAAATGTACACTGTATTTTACATGAATAATATATAGTCTGTTGACTAATTTTTTTTCTCGCTACACCACTAGTAGTAAATTAAATTTCTTAATTTTTTTGCTACCCTAAGACTTATTAATTATATATATATATATATATATATATATATATATGTGTGTGTGTGTGTGTATGTAAAGTTACATGCATCAAAGGCAAAAGGACTTAATTTGAAGAAGAGTTAAAATATGTGTATTTATAAAAATCCTGGTAATTCAAGCTACTGAGAGTTTTCAAAATGCCAAGCTTCAAGCTGAATATCATCAGATAATTGAACATTAACTTTGTGTCACTGAATACAGATAAGATGTTCTATTAAATTCTGTCTGGAGTAATCAAAGTGTTTTAGTTAAACTCAAATTCAGTTAAAATCATAAAATATGGTCAAAGTAAGGTAACTGCTAAATTAATTGAGCCATCAAATACTAAAATCACAATTAATGAAACATTTAAGAAGCTAGGGTAGAATTAAAGAATTACAAGTAAAAAGGGAAGAGCTTAATAGCAAGAATAAACGTTAATATGTTGTGCAGTTGTTTAGATGCTAAAGGGAAACCAGCAAAGTTTCTTGGAAACATGCATCACCAGCTTAGATTGCTCCCCACAACACTCACAAATTCAGAAATTTTGGGAAAAATGTGATAAAACTCTTAAGTTAATTCAGATCATTGGAAGAGACTGTTTCCAAGTATATCAATTAGAAGAGGATTGAAAAATCAAAGCCATACAGGTACAGGCGTGGCTGTGTGGTAAGAAGCTGGGTTCTGAGTTAGTCCCACTGTGTTGCACCTTGGGCAAGTGTCTTCTGCTATAGCTTTGCTCAAACTTAATTGAAATGAAGGGAGATAATTCCCACCTTTGCAAGTGTCTTCTGCATCAAGGTGTCAAAATTCACCTAAAGAAGATACAGATATGATCGTAAAAAGGTGCTCATAGCACCTGCTAATATTTTGGAGGAGGAGAAGAAAAGCAAGAAATGCCAAACCCAAGGGAAACCTATGCCGTTAATCAAGTTTATGAGGGAGAAAAGCAGCTGTCAACCACAGCAAGAACAACAAACTGTCCTGTTGTGGGACATGGAATTAGACTTAGGAGGAAGTGTGCAGGTCATGAAGACAAGCCCGAGGTTGAACATTGCTCTGTGGTCTGAAGTAGTGGAGAAGACTGAACTTACAAAGTCCTGTTTGAGAAAAGTGTGATCAAGAGAAGGCAGAACACCAGAACCTTTTACAAGAAGAAGAGATAGCAAGCATGGGTATTTCCAGTCAATTTTGCTGAAGAGTATTTCCTGATCAGTTGGTATGGCAAATGCTCACAGCCAATGGAATAACAAAAAAGGTGAGGAAGACAGCAGTTTACAGAAGAAGAGAGACAACAGGAGAAAGCACCTTTTGTTAGTTAACCCTTTTGCATTTAAAACCAACTATATCTGGCTCAACTATTCTACCTGTTCTATGTTCAAACTGGTCAGATGCAGCCTCTCACACCTGACCTACAATATTATTCTAAAGATAAACAATTGATTGAAAACAGTTTGATGCAGTAATCCGAAATTTGAAGAGTTAAAGAGCAAGCAATAAGCCAGGTTGAGGAGAAGGACAGTGATTTGGTCAACACCACCAACATGTTACAGAAGGATGCTATGGTTGAGAATTGAAACAGCCAACAGATATTCGATATTGTCTGATGAAAGGAAAGCATTTTTTTTTCAGATGCAATTACTGTCTATACACTTCAATCCAATTTCATTGCATCATTAAAGTTTTATTCATCTTGTTATGAAACTGCAAGAACCCATTTACACAAACACGCACACAAATCTTTTCAAGCCATAACTTCTTAATTATGACACATCTCATTAGTGTTCCATTAATTCAGATCTTGGAATATAACAGATCCAAGTTTCGTAAGGGATAACACCACTTAAATTACAATTTGTTGCTTACTTTTCATTGACCATATTCAGAATTTTAATTAACTGAGTTTCTCTAAGAATACCTTCATTGATTGAAATGGAAAATGAAAGAAAAAGAGTGCCTCTATGTGCTCAAAGACACATCAGTTCCATAAAGGCTTAGAGCCTGTTGGATGTATTTGTGTGTATATATATATACATATATATATATATATATATATACACACATATGTATATACACATACATATATATACATACACATATATTTATATACATATATACACACACACACATACATATATACAAATACACATACATATTCATACATATATATATGCATACATATACATACATTCATAGATATACATACATACATAGATACATGCACACATAAATATATATATATATACGTCCGCTTTCCATGCTAGCATGGGTTGGACGATTTGACTGAGGACTGGTGCAACCGGATGGCTACACCAGGCTCCAATCTAATTTGTAGAAACTCTGCCAAATTAGATTGGAGCCTGGTGTAGCCATCCGGTTTCACCAGTCCTCAGTCAAATCGTCCAACCCATGCTAGCATGGAAAGCGGACGTTAAACGATGATGATGATGATGATGATGATGATACATACTCACATATACGTACATACATACATACATGTGTGTGTATATATATATTTATTTATTTATTTATTTATTATAAATCAAGGGTTGAACAGAAAGAGCACAAGGAGAAAACGCAGTGGAGAACCAACAAAAAACACAACATACAGAAAACTAGATGAAAACAACAAATGGGAAACTGGACCTGTTCAACCCTTGATTTATTTATGCAGCACATCACACAATCTGTTGTATACTCTTTTACTTGTTTCAGTCTTTTGACTGTGGCCATGCTGGAGCACCGCCTTTAGTCGAGCAAATCGAACCCAGGACTTATTCTTTAGAAGCCTAGTACTTATTCTATCGGTCTCTATTGCCGAACCGCTAAGTTACGGGGACATAAACACACTAGCATCGGTTGTCAAGCGATGTTGGGGGGACAAGCACAGACACACAAACACATACATATATATACAAGGGGCTTCTTTCAGTTTCCGTCTACCAAATCCACTCACAAGGCTTTGGTCGGCCTGAGGCTATAGTAGAAGACACTTGCCCAAGATGCCACGCAGTGGGACTGAACCCGGGACCATGTGGTTGGTAAGCAAGCTACTTACCACACAGCCACTCCTCCGCCTATGTATATATATATATATATATGCATACACAGCTAAGAACTGTGGTAGTGATGATAAATATCATAATGGTTGTTATTAAGGAGGTAGAATTTGATTGTCAAAAGACCTCATCATGTGTGAGGGAAGACAAGAAAATATATCAAAATTCAAAATAAGTCCACACACACACCGTTGAACATAAACAACATGAACAGGTTTTAAGTAATTATCTGTTTTTCTGTCCCTTAAAAAAAAACCATGTCTTTGATATAATTGAAATGCCAAAATAAAACAAAAAAAAAAATCTACTTTTTAAATTAATGTAACTAATTAATAATTTAGTGTCACATGTGGCAGAGTTGTTGTTTAGCCACATGGCATCCCAGATTGAGCATACCTTATGGTCGAAGACATTCCAATACTGACCATCCTCCAACTTTTTAACAAGCAGTGTGCCTAGGACAATCCAATAGGTCCTCCATTTTTAAAAAAAAGTAGTGTAATTTGAAAGAGATTTAATTGCTATTTCTAGCATGTTGAGTGGTTGAGTAACAGCATAGGAACTTTGTAACTGGCAGAATAAGTAATGTGAAACACTAAATGAATGCCTTATTGCAAGAATTTCTTAGACTAGGTTCTATGGAAAAAATTCCAAGGGTTTTGCAGGACAAAGGGGGGTTTCTAATAACATTTAAAAATTTTGGTGTGTTTACACTTATTTGTCAACAGCAAGAAATTTTCTCCATGACAAAACACATGGAATGGCTTTCTTGTAGGTTTGAATATATTCCAAACTTATTTGAACTGGTATCGGATTTAAAAATATATTTTATAAATAAAAAAAGTTATTTACCATTTTCAAAATGATAAATTATTTGATTTTTTTTTTTAAATATGAATAAATTCTCTCCTTAAAACAATTTTTATTCATTTAAAATTTAGAGGAGAGGGAGTTAATTGTAAAATATAAGTATGGGTTCTTTTTTTTTTTTTTGAAAAATCATGAGTCCCAAAACAAAGTAAGTCTGGTGGGGGCAGCAACCCTATTTAATACAAGTTATCCAATCCCGCTATCTTCTGAGTCAAAATCCCCTTCATACTACTCTGAGCCTTTTGTTTCAGCCCCTTCTGCTAGAAACAACAACAGCAGTAATATAGTTGTCCAGAACCCAATAGGTTATAATAATCTAACCCACTACTTCCAACAGTGAATTTTTACTTATAAGCAGACAAACCAAGTCATTTGTGAGTGTCTTGAACACAATGAAGTGATGGCCAGTGTACAGGATGTAAGCCACTGACTCTGCATCAGCTAGTTATGTTGAACTTTAGTGCTATAGTTGCCATCCACAGAACGCACTCAACATAAAGTGGAGAAAATGCCCTCAACTGGTGCCACTATTCCAATAACCATATGAAGTGATCCTGATCTCTATGGCCTGCAGTACAAGTTGAACCCTGCTCTGCAAACAAGTAAACAATCTCATCAATTCTGATACTTTTAAAGCTGTGAGTTTATCCTCTACACTGCACTACCTATTAACAGCTAGGTGGACCAGGTCGTTCATTTACAGACACTATCTAAAACACATATGCTTCTGAGATGGAGGCCCTACAATTCATTAAAACAGAGAATATTTGGGCCTTAAATGACCAGTATAAATGTTAAAAGGTTAAGGATAAGTTGCCATCCATACCACCCACCCCATAAACTAATCTGTTGGGGCTTACTCTATGACACATATGCTTCTTTTACTGGTTTCAGGCATTAGACCTGTGGCCAAGTTGGAGCAACACCTTCTAGTAGTAGGGTTGCAGATTTATTATATTAAAAAAAAAAAAGCAGCATGTTGTGTTAATAAGTCACCCATCATGAAGATTTTGCTGGTGAATTTAAGAATATATGCACACACACACACATATATACATATATATATATCATCATCATTTTTACATCTCTTTTACATGCTTGCATGCATTGGACGGGTGCTTTCCAAACACAGTGTCTTGCCATTTGTCACAAAGGAGGCACATGACAACATAGTGTTTCTTCATTATCTTCGTGAAGTTCAGCTTCCTGAGATCAGTTTTATCACCCAAGTCTCCCTTAGCGTTCCTCTTCAATAGTTTCTTTCCACCCAAATCCCCACAACACTTCTATACCCATCTGTCATCCTGTTATCCTTCGTACACATCATGTCCCAGTAGCAACACAGTCTACACTCTTGCATGCTCCTATCCATTCCACTTGTACCTAGTTTAGCTCCCAGGTCACCTGTACTACACCAACCACACATACTAACATACGTAAGGACTGACCACAGGCTGGTCCTAATCTAACATCATACTCAATAGGACCCTTAAATATAAAAATTAATAACTTAGGGACAAAACACAAAAAAGGCTCAAACAGCATTTTAACACAAACACGAGTCTTTAGTCAACTACTTATTCCACTGCTCCACTGATTGTGATCTGTTCTTATAAATCTCACTCTTCAATCTCTGTCAGCATTTCATTAAGTCAAATATACAGCTTATAGTATTTTATTATTTGTTCAACAACTGATCACCATCTGCATCGCCAGTACAGCATGTTTTTCTTTCTTTTTTTTTTCCCCACCCATGTTATTTACACTTGGAAGGATGAAGAACTAAGTGGGAGAGAGAGAGATAGAGCCATCATAGGAAAACAAATGCAAAAAAAAAGGTGGGGGGGGATGGGTGCATATTGGGTTGACTACATCCTGAATGTGTATGCAGGTATGCGTGTGTGCATATACAATACATAAATTCAAACCTTTGTGATGTGTGTGTGTGTGTGTGTGTGTGTGTATATATATATATATATATATATATATACATTAACAGCAAAACAGTAGTTATTCCCTGGATAGCAGTGTTCAGTAAGAACTCGTGTTACAAATTGAGATATTCAAGGTAAATCAGATGACGTAGCAATGACGACAAATATAATTGGATCAGACAAGTGGCGTGGTGCAGCCGACGAACTATCAGATAGCGGTAATCAATAAAAGAGTGTTATATTACTCCTCTAATGGAATATGGCTTGTGTCAAACAGAACAATAGCAGAAAGGAGTATACAAAGAAAGGATATCGCAAAAAAACCTTCTTATCAAGAGATAGTGAACTTTGTGACCCAAGCCGTTGCCACTTTAAATAAAGAAACTATAAAGTGTGCTTTTGAATGTAGTGGAATTGCTCCTCGTGGACAGACTGTAGAACATAGCCTCTTAAACTCATGCTTACAGGATGTTTTGTCTGGCCTTGAGGTAAATGTGCCAGATGCATATAAGACAAAATTGAAGAAGATGAGATACAAAGTGAATTATAGCCAAGCAACAAATGAAGAAATTCGTGATATTTAACTTGAAACTATTTGGTTATTATTCTATCATAAATATCCAAGGACATTATCTGTTCACACGAGGCTTCTATTCATGTTTTCAGCAGTTTAATCTTCAATATTTCCTAATAGATCCATTGTTAACTTCAGAATAATTTTTAATATGCTGCTTCGTGTAAGGCGGTTTCAGTTTCTTTATGTCTATATAGCTGACAACTGAAACAATAGAAGTTGAATGGAATTGTATAAAATAAATACGGCTTTTGAGATCTTTGTTTTTCCTAGGTGAAATATTTTATTTCCATATTACTGCCCTTGAGTGCTTATTATAGGTGGGCAGTTATTTAAGCTGAAAAACAGTTTTATAAAATAGATTTTCCCATTTAACAGCCCAGGGTAGATTTTCAGAAAACCCCAGTACATATATATATATATATATATATATATATATATATATATACATATATATGTACATACATACATATATATATATAAGTGTACATATATATGTATATATATATGAATGTATATGTATGAATGTGTGTGTATATATATATATATATATTTGCAAATCTTTTTCATTTTTCCCAAGCCTCAAACTAATACACTTACTTGTTGTTTAAGCACATGTCCTCATCTGCTATTTCCTATAAATTTCAACCATATACGTATATAAGATAGAAAGTATGGCGGGTGATTACACATTGAATATATATGGAAAGAAATAAGATGAAAAATCACAGAAAATTTGCTTTAAAAGACTAAATATATAAGAATCATTATAGTAAAAGTATTATACAATATTGTACAAAAGATTTTTTTCTTCCAACATAATAACCAGTTTCGTTATTGCTTTTCAAATTATGAGTTTTGGATGAATTTCTGAATTAGACATTTTGTTTGCTAGGGGAAATAATTGGTAATAAAGGGGAGGTAAATCTATAATTTTTTATATTTATCTACATTTGATTTTTACAATAGTTGGGGATTCAACCTTCAACCTTGCAAGAAGGATTTGCACCATAGTGTCCCCCCCCAAAAAATACCAGAGAACTAAGATTGCAAGAGCTTAAAAATGTACTCCAGGACAGACACTCTCCAATTCAACTCGTAAACGAAGGGATTAAGCAAGCAAAATCCATTGACATAAAATCATTAAGAGAAGCCGAACACACGCACTCTGAAAACACTACCGTATGTCTCCACATAGAACCCCAGAAACAAAGAAGCATTTAACATCATTGTCCAAAATCTCCCAATACTCCATAAGGATCCCAAACCGAAGGGAATTCTACATACCCATAAAATCATTAAAAGTAGTAAACAACCGAATATATTAAAGAAAATCCTCACAAATGCTAAATTATTTTCAAGAATAACAGATGCAAGAGTAAAAAAGTGTGCTTGTCCTAACTGTGGAACATGATCCAATCTTTTGGAAAGATCAGAATTCCATTTTAGACAAGGGTAAAAATTCAAAGTTAAATCCAGCTTCACTTGCGCCTCTGAAAACCTTATTTATGTTATCAAATGCTCGGGCTGCCATAAAAACTATATAGGGTTGACAGGAATGTCAATCAGATGGAAATGTACAGTTCAAAGATAACAGATGTCCTCCCCACAATATCGCCAGATATATCTCAGTGAACACATTGACAGCTGTGCAGAACAACTGCAACCACAATTCCTAATCTTCCCATTATAGCAATTTGTTATTTGGATCTCAACACAAGTGGGACTAAATAAGGCAGCCTCATTTATCAAAAAGTATAAGCTGGAATTAAATATAAACCCATTTTGAAAATTAAAGATTTACCCCAACTATTGTAAGAATCAAATGTAGGCCAATATAAAAGACAACAGGTTTACCTCCCCTCTACTGTAAAATCCCTTGGTTACCAATTATTCCCCCTAGCAAAAAAAATGTCTAATTCAGAAATTCATAATTTAAAAAGCAATAATGAAACCAGTTATGTTGGTAAATATTTTGTATAATACTTTTACTGTTATAATTCTAATATATTCTTGAGTCTTTTAAAACAAATCTTGTGTTTCTTCATCTCATTTCATTCTGTATATATATAAATGTATATATACATATATATACACACACATATATATATCTATATATATACATACATGCATATATATATGCATATAGAAGACACTTGCCCTAGGTACTACACAGTGAGACTGAACATGGAACCATGTGGGGGGTAAGCAAGCTACTTACCACAGTACATCAGTACTTGCGAAGGAAAATCATCGTTCCCATCTGTAGCCTGATGTTATACACATGGACCCAAATTTTTGGGTAGTTACCTGTCATCAGCACGTGACAATCACCAGCTAGGGATGACAAGTGATCTTGAACGCAAAATACTATATGCTGATCTCGAAAAAGGAGAAACAAGCAATAATAAATCTCTGAGCGAGATGTAAAGAGTAGCGAGATGTGACAATGGTGATTGTCACATGCAGATGACGGGTCACTACCCAGAAACCCAGGTCGGTGTGCATCATGTCAAGCTGGAGATGGGAACAAGGATTTCCGTTTGCAAATACTGATTGGACACAGACAGTGTATCATTAGCCAGCTGGAGGTGATGTTTTCCTGGTGCTATAAACTACAGTAACATCGTCCCATATGGGTCAGCCACATTTAGGTGGCAAATATACTCCACGATATTGTGCTGCTACTGTTTATATCTCGCTCAGAGATTTATTATTGCTTATATATATATACACTTGTATACATACATATATATATACATATACATACATATATATTGACATATATACATATATACATATATATATACATATATATATATATAAATATATATATATATATACATATATGTATATATATATATACATATAACACATACATGTAAATATATATACATGCATATATATATATACACATACTTACATATATATATGCATATATACATGTACATATATATCTCTCTCTCTATATATATATATGTATGTGTGTGTGTGTATATACATATACATATATATAAATATATATATATTCGTCCAACCCATGCTAGCATGGAAAGCGGACGTTAAACGATGATGATGATGATATATATATACATACATACATACATACATATATACATCTTGTATTTCAGGATGGTTGTTTCCTTTTGGCAAAATAAACACACGCACTATACATATTTGTTCTTCACTTGTTTATTACAGTTCTTATTCTAACTTCATGTCCATTGTTGGGAAATATTTCGTCACACACTTGTGACCTCCTCAGCAACACTTTCCGGCTTCATGTAAGCTTTTGCTTTGTTTATTCCATTCTGTTCTTTTACGATGTGTATCCTTATTTGTGCATGCGTCTGTGTTTGTACATGTATGTGTGTGTGTGTGTCATTGTTCTTAGTACTACTATGACCCTCCCCTCAGCCCCGCTGCTGCCTCCTTGAACCTAACTTTTTGTACTGTTATATATATATATATATATATATATATATATAGACACACACACACATGTATATACATACACACACACACACATATATATATATACATATACACACATAGATACATATATATGTAGGAGAATATACAAATAATAACAACAGACGAGGACAGGTGGTGTAAATAACAAAAGTATATATTAGTATGACGCTCGGGAATACGGAAAGTCTTTGACGTTTCGAGCTACGCTCTTCAACAGAAAGAATACGGAGACAAGGAGAAAAAAAATTGGATAGTGTTCAGTCAACGGTCAATCATAATAATGGCCGATCATAACAATGGCTGACCGGAAGTTAGAAATTCTTATTTCAGGAGAGCTAAGAAAGGGGGAGATAACAAACGGTGATCAGGAACGAGGGGCTGTGTGTGGGAGGTAGAATGCTGGTGATCTTGACATATGTAGTGTGAAAATGGGGAAGGGAGAAAGTAGTTGGTCAGTTGTAGTGTGTGCGTGGTGTGATGCGAGGGTATTGGTGTGGTGTGCGTGGTGTGATGCGAGGGTATTGGTGTGGTGTGATGTGAGGGTGTTGGGAGGTGGGGAAGGCATGGGTGGAGTGTGGGTTAGGCTGAGGGTGGGGTATGTGGGTAGGGGTGGGTGGTGGGTGTAAGGAATTGGATGGGGTGGAGTGGGAAGGTAGAGTAGGAGTGTGTTGGGGTGTGGTGGGATGAGCTTATGAGGGGGGTGTTGACGAGGAGGGAGAAGGGGAAGGGGAAGGTGGATGTAAGAGAGGGGGAAGATGGGTATGGGAGGGGAGAGGAAGAGAGGAGAGAGGGTGGGTATAAGAGAGGGAAGGTGGGTATGGGGGGGAGAGAAAGAGGGGAAGGTGGGTATGGGGGGGGGGGGGGGGGAGAAAGAGAGGAAGAGAAAGAGTGAGAGAGAGGGAAGAGGGGTAGGGGGGGGGGAAGAGAAAGAATACATACATACACACACACACGTGAGAGTGTATATAAATATTTGTATAGTACATGTGAGATATATACACACATAGGTGTACAAGCAAAATAAAATATACCATGAGTATGTCACATGTTGAAAAATAGAAATTACTCAATGCTGTCTGCTTCATCAACACATACAATATACACAGACATACACACACAAACTCTCTTTAACCTTACATGGCAATTTGATGGCCTTTCTTTTCATTATTGTCGCTATTGTCCCTTTTTCAAAACAAAAAGACATGCATCACTCGTCAGCTTTCTGCTCCGGTTAGGAACACAAAATAGAAATATAAATAATTTCGGATGCATTTTACCTCCTCTCCAATCCAACAACCACAGAAAAATTGCAAAATTACAGGAGTGACTGTGACGTTTAGAAGTTTGCTTTTGCGAAAACCACGGTGCCGGGGTTCAATCTCCCGCTGCATGTGATCTGGGGCAAAAGCTTCATGCCATCGCTTTGGAGCAACTCAAGGAGCAGGGAAATAGTTGGATCAAATCCATGAAGAAGTCCAACAAACAAACAAACAAACATACATACATGTCATTTAAGTATGTGTGTGTGTGTGCGTGTGTTGTATATATATGTATCATAAAGAGACACATGCGTGCTCTGCTTTGCTATGAGTCCGCAATAAATATTCGGTAATTATGAATTATTTACGGCTAAATATAAAAGTTTATTGACTGTAAAGTAGATTCTTTGATGTAAAACATAAAGGAAATTTGTGCTAGCTCACTGAGTTACAATATATGTATTGATGTATGAATATACTAGTAAATACCGTGTGCGTGTGCAAGTGTGTTTATATGCTACACATATATGTATGTGTGTGTCTATCTAGCTATGTATCAACCAGGAAGAACAGGGAGGAGGAGTTAGAGAGGAAGACAATTAGAAGCGGACTACCATACACATCTGTAATATTTTCACAACACATAATCATGAAGCTGAAAGGTACAGCAGGAGGGCAGGAAGGACATTTTAGAAATAGCAACAGCAAAGGACAGACTAAAAAGGGGACGAACAGAAAACAGCTCCTGTCTCAAAGTAACAGGGAATACATAGATTTTCCTTTAGAGGAAATTAGGGTATGGTGAGGCTTTCGTTTCCCTCCGACTCTCTTTTTTCTCTCTCTCCCACGGCAACACCCCTCTCACACACTGCATGTAACAATGGCCAAATGACTAATTTCACTCAATCCCCAACTCCACTGCTGCCGCTGCCGCCACTACCACCACCACCACCACCACTGCCACCACTGTGACCAGGGGACAGCCCCTCCACCCCACCAGGCCATTAGGTGTGGTAAAGGGCCAAGGCTATAATAACACAAATGAAGGCACAACCAAAGTAAATGTTCAGCTGGAGATTGAAGATGAGGATGGAAAGTACAGTGGTGATGAGCATAGCACAGGAGATGATAAATAGACGAGTGATGTTGCTGGCGTGTTTCATGACGGCGGACATGATGAGACCATTGACAGCCTGAAATGACAAGTAACAGAGAAAACATTTGACAACAGAAACAACTCTAAAAAAACGTAAAATCTAAATTTAAAAAAAAAATACCACAGGCTTGTGGTTAGCATATATAGATTCAGGATCAATTTCAATACATGGTACCTTATGCTAATGTCTTTTACCAAAGCCTTACACTGACTGGATAACTTGTGCGTGGAATTTGGTAGAAGAAAACTGTGCCAAAACATGTTGCGAGTGTGTGAGAATAAGCTTACAAAAATGTTTTGCAGCATTTTGGTTCCAACCAAGTTATCTTCTTTTGCACCAAAGTAGAATTTCACCATCGGACAAATAGAGGTGGATAAAATAAATGCCATAGCAAAAGGTCCAGGACTTGTTGCAGTGAAGTGGCTTGTGTGCCTCGACAACCCTGAGAGCCATGCCAGTGGAGCACAAACTCCTTGACAGGCACCCCCCCCCCACCACCACTGCAGGACAAGTCAAAGGATACGAAGCCAAACAAATACAGACTGTCTCTCCCCAGGGCCAACACCCCAACTTAGAAACAGAGCAAGGTTACAGAAGCATTGGATTTTTGCAAACAACTTGCAGACGCAAGTTCCACCGCAGATGCTAGCAAGTTTATTGAGTCATCAGAAGAGAATACGTGTTGTTTCAGGGCCTACTTCTCTACGGCATCACTGAGTACCAACCCCACCTCACTGAAATGAGGTTCCACTTACTAGAGCAACTGGTTACTCAGTTCTGCTCAATATTCATTGCTTATCATCTCTTTTAATCCAAATCCAGTGGCTTGCCTTTTTCCACTGTAGTCTGGACATCAATTATGGTGGTTATTTGCTTTACAATGACCTTTTGGTGATGGCATTTATTTTACTCACCTCTATTCGTCTGATGGTGAAATTCTACTTTGGTGAAAAGGAAGATAACTTGGTTGGAACCAAATACTGCAATATATTTTTTGATCTTATGCTCACACACACATCATGTTTTGGCACAGTTTTCTTCTATCTAATTCAAAGCCAACAAGACTTCAGAGGGGAAGGCCTTCTCTTGAGGGCAAATGGAAAGTCAAGAACAGTGGAAACAAGTCATAAGCAAGTATGATTAATAACAGACAAAGCGTTGAGTCCCAAGACTATGTTTGGGGACAGTAGCCCTATTTAATACATTTCATTCAGTCCCTCTACGTTCTGGGTCCAAATGATGTCCATGAGTCACTTCAAGTGACTGGAAACCAGTCGAAAATAAAGAGAGAAAAAAATAAAAGTGCAAAAATTTTACATTGGATTTGCATTGTTCTCTGTCACAGGGCACTGAATCATCAAAGTGACACAGGACCTTCGACACATGGCACATTAACATCACCGACAGAATTGGAAAACCCACTTTTATAAGACCATGATTAATTGTTAGTCATTACTAATATCGCAAGAAGACTGGAATTATGCCTATTTCACTTGAAATTGTAAATATAAATACATTTAGTAGCTGATTATTAAAAATAACTAGTTAACAACCACTCTAAGTTAATTAGCTCATACAAATTTATGAAATTTAATTATAAGAGAATAATACTTTTCATATGCCTCAGTCATCCCCTTTAAACTGAATTATATTATTTTCCCTTTTTTAATTTCTGATATGTCTTAACTTGTCAACTAATATGATGTAATAAAAATAATATTCTATAATCAACTGCAAAAATGATAACTAAAACAAAATAAAATAAAATGCAATTGATAAAATGATAGACAGTTTTTCTTATTGTGATGATGATGATGATGATGCAAGTTATGAATGGATGTTAATACAAAAAAAGAAAAAGAAAAAGAAACCCAGCAACATATCCTTACTTGAGTAATGATAATGATCCATGTGTATATAGAATATCCTTTGAAAAGGGAAAAACTATCTGAAAATGTATCAGAGAAGAAACAAAATACAATTAGAATATCAATTAGTCTGGCTGAAACTGTCATAATTTCAGAGGTGTACGTGTCTGGCATGTAATTTGATCCAAGACTGTGAGTTGAAACTAAAATGATTACAGAGTGTAAGACGCATATTAACCATTCGAAAACACACAAAGACTGTTAACTTCACTTAAACATTTATTTTTTGGTGTCAAAATTTCCACTGCGCTGGCTGTGGACCAGGTTCCTGACACAGTTCCAATGCAGCTTCAAAGTGTTTCTTGCTGAGATCGGAAACAACAACAGGAATAAAAGAAATGAAAACATCTGATGCAAATTGCTTTTTAACAAAGATATTAAAAAAATCTAGAAATTTGGTGTATTCAGGATGCAAGAGTTTATGAGCTGCTTGTTATGGACTCCTAAATATTTCATTCTATAAAAGAACAGTACAAACAGAGCTACTGGTAAGTTAGCAAGATGTACTGAGGACCAAGACAGCTGAAGGCACCAATGGAGAATGACTGAAATGACAACTGTCTCTAATTTAGGCATAAGGCCAGTTATTTTGAGGTGGGGGTGCTAGACTGCTTCTTTATTTTATCAACTGGGGAGGGATGAAAGCCACAGCTGACCTCAATGTAATTTAAACTACTACTACTACTATTACTCATCATTATTATGATAAGTTGGACATAAGAAGCATCAGATGTAGTGTGTAAGAGAGACAACTGCGCTGGCTTGCCAGTCCTCAGTCAAACCGTCTAACCCATGCCAGCATGGAAAGCGGACATTAAACAATGAAGATTATTAAGGTGGCAGGGCTGTTAGCACACCAGGCAAAACGCTTAGTGGTATACCACCCATCTTCACACACAGTTCAAATTCTGCCAAGGTCAACTTTGACTTTCATCCTTTCTGGGTCAATGAAACCAGTACCAGTTGAGAACTCGAGTCGATGTTATCGACTTACTCCCTCCCCAAAACTGCTAAAATTTGAAACCATTGTTGTTGCTGTTATTATTATTATTATCATTGAGTGAGAGAGCAGTGCACGCCATCAAAGTGACACTGAGGTAGAAATATACGAAGCCCAATATACCCATCATAACTGTCTGATAAGGGTACACCAGGCACATGCATCACAACCGATATTTGCACGACATGGTGATCTCATATCAGGATAAATGGTACATGACCTTGCAGATGGGGCCCAATTAGAATTCTCTTCAGGTTGAGTAGCCCATCCGCTCAAAAGGTCCCTGAATAAGGGTTGTTTAAATATGTTTCCAAAGGTGAATTATTCAAACCTTAAAGAATTCCTTCCAACACACAGCTATGATGCTTCCCCACTACTTCTGCTCATGATCAGAGATGCACATACTGTATCAGCCACCAAGGGACATGCTCAACTGGTTAAGGTCAAACAACTGACAAGCAAATCCGTGGTATTGAGCAGAATATTTTTTGTTGCCTGTCTTTTATACCAAGACAAAACAATGTACATGATAACACTTCCAATCAGTTAAGAACAAAAGCCATGAGCACCACTGCCTAGAACTGCATCTATTATTATTATTATTATTATTATTACTATTATTATTATTATTATGTTGTTTTTTTTTTTGTCTTTCTTCAAATTTTCTTCCATTTCTCGTCGAGTGTTTTCCGTACACCTAGGGCAGAGAAACTCGTTGTTGTTATTATAATTATTATTATTACTATCATTATTATTATTATTATTATTATTATTATTATTCAGTAGTTTTATTTTTATAACGTGCTTTCACTTCACTACCGAGCGCAGCTCTGTGCGCCTTGGGTATGTGCTGTGGTTTGCTGTGGTGCTCTTATGTTTACTGTATTGAAAGTGTTTTGCGTAGAATGTGTGCAGTACCCAGTAGTGCAATTTTCTGTATGTTATATATATTTGTAAGTCCTGGTGTTTTTGTTATGTATTTGTCTGAATATTTTTTTATTATACCTAAGGCACCTACTATGATAGGAATTGTTTCTGTTTTTAGATTCCACATTCGAGTTATCTCTATTTCCAGGTCTTTGTATTTTGAAAGTTTTTCCATTTCTTTTAGAGAAACGTTGTCATCTGCTGGTATTGAAACATCAATTAGAAGGCATTTTTTTCCTTCATGATCTTTGACAACTATATCTGGTCTATTTGCCTTAATTTCTCTATCTTATTATTACTATCGTTATTATTATTATTATTATTATTATTATTATTACTATCGTTATTATTATTATTATTATTATTATTATTATTATTATTATTGGTTTCCTTTTTGTGAGTGAAAGCAAAAAAAAAAAAAATATCTAACCTTTTTCTTCATAATGATTGCTGGCTTGGATTGTCCACATCCCGAAATTGAGTACAATACCAAAGGAATATAATAAAATATTTTGCAAATGAAGGGAACTCTGAAAAATAAAGTTTAAAAAAAAAAGTTTTAATGACTGCCACCCCAAAAAACACACACACATACGATGGGCTACACAGTGGGACTGAACCCCAAACCCCTTGGTTGCAAAGTGAGCTTCTTGACCACACAGCTATGCTTATGCCAACACACACACACATACACACACACACACACACACAGAGGAACATGGTTTGTTAAAGGAAAGAAATAGAAAGAGACTGAGTACAAAGTAAGGAGACCTTTGGTTTTGTGCAGCTCTGTCAAGAAGGTAATTTTGTAGGCCATCTCCTGAAAAGACTGGTGGATTAAAAGAGGAAAGGTTCTAAGACAATTGGAGGTTTCTACGGGACAACCTACTGAGAGCCACCGACCAGATCTGTGGCTGGTGTAAAGTCCCCTCTCGACCCAAGGTAACATGGTGGTGGAACAAGGTGGTTGACAGGGCTATTAGACAAAAGGAACAGGACAGGAAGAATGGAGGTAGCAGGGAATTGTATCAGACTGCCAGAAGGGAAGCTAAGAGACAAGTTTATTGAACCAGAGGGGAAGCAGATAAGAAAAAGTTTGCCAATGTTCTGCGCTGTGAGGACCAAAGACTTGAGGTATTTCGTGTTGCAAGACAGTGTGTGAGAGAGAATCGTGATGTCATCGGAGAGAAATGTGTTCGCATGGATGATGGTACACTTGCACTAAACGAGGCTGCATAGAAAGACGTTTGGAGACGCCTCTACTGCAGAGATGCTCAAAATATCTGGCAGTGTCAGCTATAGCCTAGTCACCCATATTGCTAACCAGGTGATACACGAAGGAGTCATGCCCAATGACTGGTGTAGCAGCACCATAGTCAACTGCTACAAAGGTAAAGGTGACGCTTTAGATACAAATAATTACAGAGGTATCAAGTTGTTAGATCAGGTAATGAAAGTCACGGAAAGTAATGGTAAGCCGGTACACCATTACTATCTCTCAGATCACTGCTCTTTGTTCTCATTTGGTGCACATTGGTAGTGGAGTGGCCATGCTTATACTGGTCGTTAGATTGAACACTTCTCTGAACTCCTAAACCATGAGTCAGTTGTGGATGAAACAGTGATTGATACTATGCAACAAAGACCTATCATTGGCTCCTTAGACTCCTCGCCCTCAATAGATGAAGTAATGGCATCAATAAGTGAATTGAATCTTGGTAGGGCACCTGGAAAGGATGGAATTTGTGCTGAGGTCTTGCAATTTGGTGGTGATTACATCATACAGTCCCTTCATGAACTTATTAGTGCAGTCTGGAGGGATGGTGCAATGCCTAAGGAGTGGAAGGATGCTATTATTCTTCCCCTCTATAAAGGAAAAGGAGCCAGAACAATGTGTGGTAACTACAGAGTTATTGCTCTACTATCAGCTGCTGGCAAGGTTCTGACAAATATTCTTCCTACCCGCCTGAATGTGTGTCTCGTAAATGATATCCTATTTGAATCTCAATGTGGCATCCAAGAGAAATGTTGGATATAAGATGCATCAGATGTGGTGTGCAAGAGAGACGACTGCACTGGTATGGTCATGTGCTGTGTATAGATGAGGAGAGTTGTGTGAAGAAGTGTCACTCCCTAACAGTGGAAGGAACCCATGGAAGAGGGAGACCCTGGAATATATGGGATGAGTTGGTGAAGCATGACCTTCGAACGTTGGGCCTCATAGAGGCAATGACAAAAGACCAAGATCAAGACCTTTGGAGATATGCTGTGATTGAGAAGACCCAGCAAGTAAAGTGAGATCACAGGTATAGCCTACACCAGTGTCGCATAACCAGCCCACTTAAAAAAGTACCTTTGGATCGTCTGGCGACATGACATGCTTGAGGAGACCTATTGAGTCAAGTAAAATCAAAATCAAATCACAATCAAATGGAAATTGTAGTTGTGACCAACACCAGTGCCGCCTGACTGGCTCCTGTGCTGGTGGTACACAATAAGCACTATACATGTTTGGGTTGTTGCCAGTGCTGCCTGATTGGCTCCCTGTGCCGGTGGTACATAAAAAGCACCCACTACACTCTTGGAGTGGTTGGCGTTAGGAAGGGCATCCAGCTGTAGAAACATTGCCAGATCAGATTGGAGCCTGGTGCAGCCTCCTGGCTTGCCAGTCCCCAATCAAACCGTCCAACCTATGCCAGCATGGAAAACGGACGTTAAACGATGATGATGATGATGATATATATATATATATATATATATATATTGTAGTTATAAGCTTCAGAAAAGTTGTTTACCTGAGAATTTTGTTTCAGAATATACTCTGTGTAAACCCCGGAGAGTCCAGAAATGAAGCAGTAGAGGACAATCATGAATAAACCTTTAATAGATATATGGATTTCTCCAGCAGTTTTACCACCTTTCGCTTGGAAGCCACCATAACTGAAGAACAGAAAAGAGAATTTAAATGGAATTCATTGGAGATTAAATACAGGATTAATTTCCGAAGAATTTACGAAAGAGGGAGTGGGGAACGTAAAACGAATTTAGATTTACTTATTTTATTTCATGTCACTTCATGTCACCTCGTGGATGAGGACAGCTGGGTGAAAAAGTGTCACCCCCTAGCAGTAGAGGGAACCTGTGGAAGAGGTAGACCCAAGAAGACCTGGGATGAGGTGATGAAGCATGATCTTTGAACGCTGGGCCTCAGCAAGGCGATGACAAGTGGCCGAGACCTTTGGAGATATGCTGTGCTTAGATGACTCGGCAAGCCAAGTGAGACCATAACCCTGGCCTGTGCCAGTGAAGTGTAACCAGTTCATATAAGAGCAGCCTTCAAACATTGGACAATAAACTGCACTTGCGAAGACCTGTTGAGGAAAGTGAAGTCACTGTCGTGGCCGATGACAGTACTGCCTGGTTGGCACCTGTGCCGGTGGCATGTAAAAAGGACCATTCGAGCGTGGTCGATACCAGTGCCACCTGACTGGCCCTCATGCTGGTGGCACGTAAAAAGCACTCACTACACTCTCGGAGTGGTTGGTGTTAAGAAGGGCATCCATCTGTAGAAACATTGCCAGATTGGATTGGAGCCTGGTGCAGCCTTCTCGCTTGCCAGCCCTCAGTCAAACCGTCCAACCCATGCCAGCATGGAAAGCGGACGTCAAATGACGATGACGACGATGATGATGACATCAATGCTCAACACTGCCATCCTGTAATTTCTTCTGCTAATGAAAGAAAGAAAAAAAAAAGATTTATAATCTAATGTGAAAATTAATCCTTTATCAGCCAAAGACCAGGTGCAGGTATGGTCATGTGGTTGAGAAGCTGTTTTCACAATCATGTGGTCTCAGGTTCAGTCCCATTTGGCAAGTATTTTCTACTATAGCCCCAGACCACATAAAGCCTTGGGAGCAAATTAAACAAATGGAAATTGAAAGAAGCCTGTTGTATATATATGTGTGTGTGTGTGTGTATATATATATATATGTATGTACGTATATGTCTGTGTGCATGTCTATGTGTGTGGGTATCCTTGTCTTGACAGCATGTGATAGCTGTAAGCAAGCATCCCCGTTATGCAAGCGGTGTTATTTGTTTTCTAGTCTTACATGAAAGACACATGAGAAATATTAACCTGCTTGGACACAAACGAGGGTTGGCAACAGGAAGAACATCCAGCCACAGGAAATCTGCCTCGTCAAATTCCGTCTGACACATACTAGCATGGGGAAGTAGGTGTTTGATGATGATAATGATGGTTGTCATTGAGTCATCTTCGTCGTCGTCATCACTGTGTGGCTTTGGAACTAACATCAACTTGTTACTTTGGAACAAAGCCATAAATTTAAAACACAACCAAGTTATTTATTAATCAACGAAATCCTAGTCGAAAGTGATGTGAAGCCAAGCTGACTCCAGAGGGAATTAATGTCAGAATGTAAACAAGTGAATCTAAAAAGCTCAACTGGATTTAACCCAGCACTCAACTAGTTCTGACATGTATTTTCCTTGCTTACTATTAACAATGAGAAACAAGTCAAAGACATATCTGACACAAATATTACAAAGAACCACAAAAGAAAGATTTCAATGAAAAGCTACACATAAGAAGGCATTGCAAGGTATAATTTGAACATACAGGGGCTGGACAAAATAATGGAAACACCTTAAAATTTCAAACAAATATATTTTAACATGGGATAGGACCACCTTTGACAGTAATTACAGCTTGAATTCTATGAGGTATTGACTTATATAAAGTTTCAGTTGTTTCCAAAGGAATTTTTGTCCATTCTTCAGCTAAAACAGTCTCCAGTTCTTGTGATGATGATGGTGGAGGATATCGACTCCTTACTTGTTTTTCTAAGATGCACCATAAATCTTCAATAATATTGAGATCTGGGGGAGCTGTGGTGGCCAGATGAGATGTCCATACTGTAGCGCCTCGATATACGAGTTAATTTTTTTTCCTGGAGACCACTTGTAAAGAGACGTGAAATAAAGTGGCTTGCTCAAGAACACAATGCACCGCCCAGTCCAGGAACTGAAACCACAATCTTACGATCCTGAGTCCAACACCCTAACCATTAGGCCACGTGCCTCTACCTCACAATACATGCAAAGTTATAGGGCTTTCCTATAAGTAGGTTATCTCCCTTGGCTAGGCGGCGCTCCATGTAGATAATTAAACTTCCGCAGACTACCCACGCCATTGTTATTGTTTTACGTCTTATCATGGATATAAAGCAGCTTGATGATTCAGCTATCAAAGTACTTACTGTGCATGAGTTAAAGAAATATTTAAGATTATATGGACAGTATGTTACTGGAAGAAAGGCGGACTTGACTGAAAGGTTGAAAGGAATAAAAATTCTGTCGATGAAGAATGTCAACAAAGTAAATTCATCGGACGATAAGTCTGAAGTATCGGATGATACTTCAGACAGGAATAAGCAGAAGCTTATATCTCCTCTCGGTGAAGTATTGCTTGATCTAAAGATCTTTGTAAGTTGCCGAATTTCACAGATAATGACATAATTACCTCGTGCTACGGATGAAAGCAAAGCAACAGTTAAGGAGTGGCATATTTTACCACGACAGACACGTACACAGCATCAAATACCACGATGTGAGTGAAAGCTGCTCTCACTGTATTGTCCGGTGTCTGGTAATCCCTTCGATACCGACATCAAACCAAAAAAAGAATCCTGACCACAGAGTGTGGGTAATTATGTCAAATGTCACTGGCAATGTGCATTCAGCTGATTGCAACTGTTAAAGCAAGTCACTGAGCATGCGTACATGTCATACGGGAGAGTTCCAATCAGGGGTGAATAACACCTTATAGGAAAGCCCTATAAAGAACATTGTTACCAACCTGTCAAAAACACCAGCAACAGTTAATAAACCAAGAGATATCCACTGTATTGATGTTATAGGCCTGTAAAGAAATCAACAGCTTTGATTAAAACATGACAACTGCCCCAACAATTACATAACAACAACAATAACGATTCTTTCATATTTTGGCACAAGGCCAGCAATTCTACGTCAATTACATTGAACCCAGTACTTGACTGGTACTTTATTTTATGCCAGCATAAAATAAAAATAAACTTGTAAAGACCCAGAAGAAATGCCACAAAGTATTTTGTCCAGCAGGCTAGGAAGAATTCTGTCACCTTGTGGTCTTCAGAATAATCCTCTCAACATCTTGGCCCCAGAGGGCTAACAATTCTGTCAGATTGCACCCTTATTATTAACAATAATAATAATAATAATAATAATAATAATAATCCTTTCTACTGGAAGCACAAGGCGTCGAATTTGGAGGAAGGAATTAAGTCAATTACATCGACTCCGGTGCGCAACTGGTCCTTAATTTATCAATCCTGAAAGGATGAAAGGCAAAGTCAACCTTGGCGGAATTAGAACTCAGAAGATAAAGACAAACAAAATGCCGCTAAGCATTTCGCTCGGTGAGCTAATGTTTCTGCCAGCTCCCAACCTTACAAATTTTAAAATATTAAAAAGAAAACGTTTAGGAAACGAAAAAAAAGAAATTATTTCAAATAAAAATACTAACAACAAAACACTAAAAAAAGAAAGTGTGTGTAACGAAGGATTCGGCAAAATTCACAAAACTAATTAAACTGTAAAAATATATTGGAACAAAAGACTTATGGAAGTACTTACCGTTTGATAATTAACCGGTATAATAAAGCTGTAGTGGCTATTTTTAAATTACTCAAGACCTACAAATGGTAAATACACAAAAAAAAAATGAATGAGGAGAATGTTGTTTATTAATAATGTAAATACTTTTTAAAATATCTTCAATCCAACCACATATATATATGTAGGTAAATGGATATGTAAGAAGACAGATAGATAAATAGATAGATAGGTACATAGGTAATATGGACAGACAAGCACACACCCACACCCCCACACACAAATGAAGACTGAAACAACAAAACACACATGCCCCACACACACAGGGACACATAGGGAGACACACATCCATACATAAAACACACATAGGCATATTAACATATTAGATATACCCTTATTTTGGTAGCACATATTGAGGAAAAGTAGTAAGTAGTAGGCTGAATCACACTACTATTAAATACTCTCTCTCTCTCTCTCTCTGTATATATATATATATATATATATATATATATATATATATATATATATATATATACACACACACACATATATATAAATATATATATCAATATGTGTGTGTGTGTGTATGTATATATATATATATATATATATATTATTTTGCTTAAAAGAGTTCCAACACTGTCTGTTTTTTATGTTTTATTTATATTCCTGCAGAACTAATGTGGGGTATAGAATATGGAATATACAATATATAATATGATATACAATATATAATATAAAATAAAATAAAATAAAAATGGATGGCACCATGAAAGAAAGTATTGAATGTAGATGAAATATTGAGTGTTCAATATAAAGGATCAAATATATAAATATATAAATATAAATATATATATATAAAGGCGACTCGAGTTTCAGGGCTATTTCCCTTCGTCATGGCCGGTATGACAGACTTATATATATATATATATATATATATATATATATATATATATATATATATATATATATAAAATATTGCAATACAAATGTATTACTTTCCAGTCAAATAAAGCACTGTAAAGCTAGAAGTATAAATATAGAATAATGGTACAACAAGGCACCAATGTTTACTGGAAATAGCAGTCAATAAATTTATGACGCTATAGTAAAGCTTCACTGTATATATACTGGCAAAGATGTGTGCAGGCAGTGAACATAAAAATTTCGTCTTACCTCTAGGAAGAACATTGGATAAATGGACAACACAGAATCGGATAATCTAGCAACATAAATTTATTGACTGCTATTTCCAGTAAACATTGGTGTCTTGTTGTGTTGTACCATTATTATATATATATATATCATCATCATCGTTTAACGTCCGCTTTCCATGCTAGCATGGGTTGGACGATTTGACTGAGGACTGATGAAACCGGATGGCAACACCAGGCTCCAATCTAATTTAGCAGAGCTTCTACAGCTGGATGCCCTTCCTAATGCCAACCACTCAGAGTGTAGTGGGTGCTTTTACGTGTCACCCGCACGAAGGCCAGTCAGGCGGTACTGGCAACGGCCACGCTCAAAAATGGTGTCTTTTATGTGCCACCCGCACAAGAGCCAGTCCAGGGGCACTGGCAACGATCTCGCTCGAAAACCCTACGAAGGCCAGTCAGGCGGTACTGGCAACGGTCACGCTCAAAATGGTGCATCTTATGTGCCACCCGCACAAGAGCCAGTCCAGGGGCCCTGGCAACGATCTCACTTGGCTTGCCGGGTCTTCTCACGCACAGCACATTTCCAAAGGTCTCGGTCAGTAATATATATATATATATATATATATATATATATATATATATATATACACATACACACACAAGAGTGGGTAATGGAAACTTCTTGGCTTTAAGGGTATCTCAAAAGGCCCAGTTGGAGGCACAACCCTCCAAGTTCTTTTACAGGGCTCAGAAAACTGAAGAACCACTGCAATAAGTGTACGAATCTGAAAGGGGAGTATGCTGAATAAAATCTTAATTAAATTGATCCTCCTCCATTTTCATTTAGCCAGGAACTTTTCAGCACCGCCTCACATACATACATACATACATATATATATATACACATGTGTGTGTATGTATGATGATGATAATGATGATGTTTACAAGTATGTATGCACATGCATGTTTAGTTTTCATACCTGTATGTCTGTGTAGTTTTTAGGTAAGACTGTTAGTCTGTATGGTCTTAACTATTTCCACATGCTTTCCCTCTTACACATAAATAAGTATATTTACAAGTGTAATTAATTTAACTTAAATTACCAAAATGCTATTCTATTTATAGTTTTATAAAAATATATATATATATATAAAACTATATATAGTTTTATACAACTTGTACTGGTCTATTCTTATTTGCATTAAATAGCAATAAGTGAAATCGAAATCGTAATTGAACCAATTCGATGACTGGCACCTGTGCCAGTGGAGTGTGATCATTGCCAGAGCAGGTGTCTGGCTTCCGTGCCAGTGGCATGTAAATACCACCATTTGAGCGTGATCGTTACCAGCATCACCTTACTGGCACATGAAAAAAAAAACATTCGAGCAAGGTCGGTGCCAGTGCCACTGGACTGGCTCCTGTGCAGGTGGCACGTAAAAAACACCATTTGAGCGTGGCCGCTGCCAGTACTGCCTGACTGGCCCTTGTGCCAGTTGCACGTAAAAGCACCCACTACACTTTCGGAGTGGTTGGCGTTAGGAAGGGCATCCTGCTGTAGAAACTCTGCCAGATCAGACTGGAGTCTGGTGCAGCCATCTGGTTCGCCAGTCCTCAGTCAAATCGTCCAACCCATGCTAGCATGGAAAGCGGACATTAAATGATGATGATGATGATAATATATAAATATATAACTCTCAGCTAGTTGGGCATATCACCATCATCATTTGAACATTCACTTTTCCATGCTTGCATGGGTCGGACAGAGTTTAGTGAGGCAGAATTTCCATGGTTTGATGCATTTCCTGTCACAAACCCTCACCTTTTTCCAAACAATGGCCAGACATTTTCTTACAAAAGACTGAAAATGAATGACACTGTTTGTATGACTGTCACAATCTTTCTGAAACTATTATGTGATGTCAAGGCAAGGAGATGCAAACACACACGATCAGGACCCTTTCAAGTTCCACCCACCAAATCTATTCACAAGACTAAGTTGTGGAGATGTAAACAAACCAATATCATTTGTCAAGCAAGAGGGTAGGAGGACAAACACACACACACACACACACATTCTCCTTCCACCCTCCATATATAAGCCATGTGGTAAGAAGTTTACTTTCTATCCACATGCTTCTAGGTTCAATCCTACTGCACTGCACTCTGGACAGATGTCTTATATTGTTGTACAAGTCATACAACTGTACTAACAATGATTTCTGAATAGACGTATACGATCAATTGAAACAGTTGGCTCCAGTACTTGGCAATCCTTTTTCTTTTTTATAATTTTAATTCACCTCAAAAAAAAAAAAAAAAAAAAAAAAGAAAATGAAAGTGAGCCCCTGCCAGAACACAGAGACATGTAATTAAACATCTTAAGGAATTCTGTTTGATGCTCTTGATGGTATTTCACCTGCTAGCAACAACTTTCCACCAGTCTTAATATCAAAATACCACAGTTAGTAAAATGTAGGAACATGTGTAATACCATGGTGCTAACAGCTACTTATAGGTGGGAGAGGAAGTATAAATTGATAAGCCTTCCGGTTGAATGCAACTATGCTAATTGTTAGATCCCACCCTGTTTTGGCTCTTTTTCTGCTATTGATAAATGAGATTCTGGAAACAGCAGAAGTTACTGTTAAATTTGTTGGGTCAGAGATGTTTCACACGTTTTAATTATGTCAGTGTTGACTGTTGATTACTTATCTACCTCCTACATTGACTTCGTTTAAACAGAATCAGAATAACTGATTTCAAAACTTATAGACTGTGAATTAGAAACAGAATGTTATTGGCTAAATGCCATTTTAATTGGCAGGTAATATGGAAGACTTATATCTTTTATTTCTACATACTTGAGAAGAGTGAATACTAGAAACTCATTATATGGACATAAAATAATAACTATGATTCCTTCCAAGGTTGTATGTTTAGCAAGCTGTGCAACAAGTAGATACTAGCATTTATTTTATTGTGACTGGGGAGAGTCATTCTCTTTTAGTACCTTATTAATTAACACACTCACCGGTTCAATTTCCACTCGTTTACTTATTTAGTTTTTCTAAAATTTTTGTTGCTTGCAACTTCTTCAATAGTTGATGACTCTGTCCGTTACCAGAGCTGCATTCTTCTTGGCTGTTTTGTGCACATGTGTGTGCATGTGTACACACATATGTATATATACATATATATATATATATATATATATATATATATATATATATATATATATATATATATATAAATATATATATATATGCATGTGTGTACGTTTTATGTATGTATCCTGCATATTCATGTGTTTGTGTGTTCATGTTTGTGTTTGTAGATGTGTGTGTGTAAATGTGTGTGTACCCCTGTCTCTTTGTGTGTGCATGTTTGAGTGTGTCTATGTAGGTGCATCTGTTATGTATGGATGGATGCGTGTTCCCATACAGCCTGTCATCTTTTACTTGTTTCAGTCATTAGACTACGGCTATGCTGGGGCACTGCCTTGAATTTTTAGTCGAATGAATCAAGCTCAGTACTTGTTTTTCAAGCCTGGTACTTATTTTATCAGTTTCTTTTGCTGAACCACTAGGTTATGGGGGACGTAAACACACCAACACTGGTTGTCAAGCGGTGATGGGGGGGGGGACAACAAAAAAGACACACACACATAAATAATATATATACAAAAGGTGCTCCAGCATGGCAGCAGTCAAATGACTGAAACAAGTAAAAGAATAAAAAATACGATAGGCTTCTTTCAGTTTTCATCTACCGGGTGCGTGTATGCATATGCATGCACACACACATACACACACAGGCCAGAAACACTGATTACCTGGTAAGTTGTGGGGTCCATTTGTAGTTGCATATGTACAGCTATGTTGTTATTTATGAAATACAAAATGGCTGGAACTGCGAATGGAATACAAAACCAAAAAGACGGAACCTGGAAGCCAGTTTTCCAGCTGTCGATGGAAAATAAGGTTACAGAGATCACAATCTGAAATGAGAGAAAAGTAGAGGAAATAAGTAAAATAATAGCTCACATCACATTGTTGTTGTTCATTGTCAGGTCGGCCAACAGGCAGAGCTAGAGTGTATGCTACCCAGGACAACCCTAGAGTCATCCCACTAGCCTCGGCCAGGGGTTTTCAAACTGTGGTCTGCAAGGACAAGACAGGGGGTCCGTGGACAGCAAATACTTTTTATGGGCAATTTGATTTTATATATGTTTTTTAATCGAAATCTTTTAATTGACAATAAACCTATTTGTTAAAAACTGTTAAATAAATAAATGTAAAAATATATGTTATTTTAAGCAAATATTTATGTATAAATTTCATAAGCGTTTATAAGGGGGTCCCTAAGGTAAAGCCTGAAATATAAAGGGGTCTGCAAGTCAAAAAGTTTGAAAACCCCTGGCCTAGGCTATACAGTGTATTCTATTTTAATGGAGAATTTATGCACGTGGAGTGTCAGTGAGAAAATAAAGTTGGATTTTTTTTTAACACACCTCGTAATCCAAGAACAACATGCCACTTATTCAACTGGCTCCCTATTCTCCCAGCTTGGTGCCATGTGATTATGGCTTTTCCCTCAACTGAAAACCACTCTGAAAGGGAAGTGTTTTGAGTTGTGAGAGGAATTATGAGAAAAGTGGTGGTGGAGCTCCATATCATTCCAGAGGAGGTATTTTCAGAGGTGTTACCAGCAATGGCAGAACCACTGGAGAGGTCTGTGAATTTCCTAGGAGAATATTTTGATGGCAATTAAATAAAATTTGTGAAATGTACAAAATTGCTTCTTTTTTTTTTTTTATACCCAAAGACTGAATAATTCTTCTGAGTGCACTTTATACACACACACACACACACACACACACACACACACACACACACATACACACACACACAGATGCTGGGCGAGAGAAGACCTACCAAATCGAAACAAACAAGGAAGAACAGACATAAAATAATGACAATGCAGATGAAATACATATAGATGTGTGTGTGCGTATGTGCATGCGTGTGTGAGTAAGTGAGTGTGTAAATCAGTCAAAGTACTCGCTGACCAAAGAGATATGGACAGAAGATGTAGAAGACATCATAATAGACATTTTAAGTCTTCATTAACATCATGTCCCATCTGATTCATTAACTTAATGCAAGTTGCAACATGACTTCATTGTTTCTTTACAAACTATAAAAGACGAAATAGCTAAGTGCAAAACAGTAGCGAAATATATTCCTTGGCTCTGCTACAAATAAAGCCGAAGCAGTGCTGCTGCTGCTTCAGTTGGTGCTGCCATTTGCTGGTTAGCTAAGTCAGCTCTGTTTTGGCAAACCAATAACAAAAAGGGGGCTGATTTATTTAACTTTTTTTTTACTTGTTTTAATCGTTGGACTATGGTCATGCTGGAACACTGCATTGAAAAATTTTCGTCGAACGACTGGATCCTGGTGCTTGTTAAGTTTGGTACTTATTCTGTTGATCAGTTCAGCTGGACTAAGCTAAGGGGATGTAAACACACCAGCATCGGTTGTCAAGCAATGGTGGGGGGACAAACACAAGCACAGAAACATACACACATCCACATATATATATATATATACAACGGGCTTCCTTCAGTTTCTGTCTACCAAATCCACTCACAAGGGTTTGGTTGGCCTGAGGTTATAGTAGAGGTCACTTGCCCAAGGTGCCATGCAGTGGGACTGAACCCGGAACCATGTGGTTGGTAAGCAAGCTACTTACCATACAGCCACTCCTGTGCCTCTATATATATAATGTATATATATATATATATATATGATGAGCTTCCGTACTGTTTCCATCTACCAAAATTCCCTTGCAAGGCATTGGTTGGTTTGGAACTATAATAGAAGACATTTTCCCAAAGTGCTGCACAGCAGGACTGAACCTGAAACCAAGTGATTCCAAGGTGAGCTTCTTGTCCCCACAGCCAAACTATCGTCCTAATGTATACACCTTTAACATCTCTAAGATGATAGCAGCAGCCATGAACAGTGACATCCTCCAACACTTTCAATCATTTCTCTTCTCAGTAACCACCAAGTACATTAACAGCATCAAACACACTTCCAATTTCAGAAGACCTATAACGGTCAAAGGTACTGCCCCTTCTTACAGACTCAGCAAGTAAAAAAAAAACAACAAAAAAGGGGTGGGTGGGGCATCAGCATTATTATTGTAACAAAGTAAAACTATTCCTACCTTCATTATTTCTGTGATCAGAACCATTGATGAAGAACTAAAAGGAATTTTGCCATCTTTTTCACAGAGATGCACCAATACGGTATAGGATCCATATATAAACACCCTGGAAAAAAAAGAAAAACATCAACTGAAATTCAAAGACAGAATTAACCCTTTAGCATTTAAACCACTTATATCCAACCCATATGTTCTACTTGTTTTATGTTCAAACCAGCTAGATCTGGCTTCTCACACCTATCCTACAATGTCATTCTAAAAATAAGCAATCACATTATTGAAGTGTCTCAGAGCTATGAGATAATACATGATTACTTGCAAACAATGAGATCAAATAAGAAACACATCTGACAAAGGAATTTGCACGCTAAAGGATTCAGGTTGTTGTAAAATAAATGAGGTTTTATGAAGCACAGTGAGTAAAGCATTGTTGTGAGTAAAGCATTTTGTTGAGTGATCGTAAAGACAAAAGTTTAATCAGGTAGTGGGGGGGGGGGGTCAGTCAAGTTTATTTTGTTAGGCATGGTCATGGCTGTGTGGTTAACAAGTCTGCTTTGGAGCCATATGGGTTTTGAGTTCAGTCCCACAGCTTGGCATCCTGGGTAAGTAGTATCTTGTACAACTTAACTAACTTTTCTACTCTAGGCACAAGGCCTGAAATTTTTGAGGAGGGGGCCAGTTAATTAGATTGACCCCAGTATGCAACTGGTACTTAATTTATCAACCCAGAAAGGATGAAAGGCAAAGTCGACCTTGGTGGAATTTGAACTCAGGACGTAAAGACAGACAAAATACCGCTAAGCATTTCGCCTGGCATACTTTCTTTACTCTTTTACTTGTTTCAGTCATTTGACTGTGGCCATGCTGGAGCACTGCCTTTAGTCAAGCAAATCGACCTGGGGTCAGTTTGCTCGACTAAAGGCGGTGCTCCAGCATGGCCACAGTCAAATGATTGAAAAAAGTAAAAGTAGAAGTAAAAGATGTCTCTATATCTGTCTTTAAGGGGTTGACCCAGGAAGGTGTCGGAAGTAGTGGTTAGAAAGGATCTCCAGAAGCTGGGCCTCACTAAGGAAATGACAAGGGACCTGGAGTTGTGGTGCTTTGCTGTACGTGAGAAGACACATCAAGCTAAATAAAATCACAGTCTTCCACACAAGCAGGTTTGGCCTTTCAAGTGCCGGTGCCACTTAAAAAGCACCTGTGCCAGTGCTGTGTTAACACACCCCGTGCCAGTGGCGCATAAACAAATCATCCAGCACACTCTGTTAAGTGGTTGGCATTAGGAATGGCAGCATCCAGCTGTAGAAACCGTGCCTCAAGAGATGGCTTGAGTCGGGACAGCAGACGTATGATGATGATGATGATGATGATGATGATGAGGATGACACTAAACACTTGCAAAGCTATCCTTCATTTATGTCCATTAACTTAGTGATTTCACAAATGGAGATCAAAAATACCAACCTAAAAAGAGAAAGAAAAAAAAAAAAATATGGGGTGGATAACACCCTTCAAGGGGATGCTCCAGGATGGCCATAACCCAAGGACTGAAACAAGTAAAAGAATAAAAGAATATTGAATCTTATATCTTTTACTGGTTTCAATCATTGGACTGCAGCCATGCTGGAGCATCACCTTGAAGGGTTTTAGTCAGACAAATTGACCCCAATATTTTTCTTTTTTAAGCCTGGTATTTATTCTAACAGTCTCTCTTGCAGAATTGCTAACCTACAGGAACATAAACAAATCAACACTAGTTGTCAAGCAGATGTGGAGGGACAAACACAATCACACAGACATTTTTTTTTTTTTTGCATAATGTAATTTGTTTATTCAGTGCCGCAGGACTGGCTCCTGTGCAGGTAGCACGTAAAAACACCTTTTGAGCGTGGTTGTTGCCAGAACCACCTGACTGGCCCTCGTGCCAGTGGCACATAAAAGCACCCATTACACTCTCGGATTGGTTGGCATTAGGAAGGGCATCCAGCTGTAGAAACTTTGCCAGATTAGATTGAGCCTAGTGCAGCCTTCTGGCTTGCCAGTCCTCAGTCAAACTGTCCAATCCAATGATGATGATGATTGATAAAAAATGTGTCTGAAACTGCTGTAGTGAACTTCAACTCATTTGTGTTCTTTTATTTAAACACATACATAAAGTGTGTGCTGTTAGTTCATAGGTCAGCTGTATGTATATATATATATATATATATATATATATATATATATATATATACATAATTGAGGGATCAGCAAGCATTTGCTTCACCATATACCGAAGTTCAGAAATAGCAGCTAAAAAAGCTGAGACTCCAACAGATAGCATTACTTGTAACTCACAAAGGCAAAAACAAGAAGAAAAAACAATGAAAACTAACCATTTAAAGTTAAACATAGACAGTTTCTGGATTATGAATGGATTATGAATGGTAAAATTCAATTTCCGTCATCGGTATGTTATTCCAGTAGTACATTCGACTGTGCTAGCAAACCGAGCAAGTATGAACGAGTGAAGATCATGCCTCGACCCAATCTGAAAGCACTTAATAAATTAATAAATTGATAAATCTTTACCCTTTTAATTTGTAATAATTATTAACTCCCTGATAGTAAACGCAAAGCTTCTGCCGTCTTGTTTGTAACGCACATGGTAATTTCTTGAGGAGGAGGTAGTGGAACGACTGGCCGAGGTAAGTTCGGTTGTGCTTTCAGATTGGGTCGAGGCATGATCTTCACTCGTTCATACTTGCTCGGTTTGCTAGCACAGTCGAATGTACTACTGGAATAACATACCGATGACGGAAATTGAATTTTACCATTCATAATCCAGAAACGTGTCTATGTTTAACTTTAAATGGTTAGTTTTCATTGTTTTTTCTTCTTGTTTTTGCCTTTGTGAGTTACGAGTAATGCTATCTGTTGGAGTCTCAGCTCTTTTAGCTGCTATTTCTGAACTTCGGTATATGGTGAAGCAAATGCTTGCTGATCCCTCAATTATGTTTATAAATGTATGGGAACTTTTAAATAAGTTCTCCACCGATAATGGTGCTTACATACCGAAGGGCTTGGTAAAAATTATTAATTGTTGATTTATTAATAAATTAATAAATTGATAAATCTTTACCCTTTTAATTTGTTATATATATATATATATATATATATATATATATATATATGACAAGCTTCTTTCAGTTTCCATCTACAGTCCACTTATTCATACTTGCACAGGTCAGATGGAATCTGGTGAGGTAGATTTTCTACAGCTGGCTGCTCTCCCTGTTACCAATGCTCACCTGTTTCCAAGCAAAGTAATATTCCATACACCCACCACCCCAAAGATCAGGCATATCTCAGATCAGAAATGAACCAAACCAAATTCACTAACAGGGCATTAATTGGTCCAGGCTATATAAAAGATGCCACACAGTGGGAAGGAACCCAAGACCTGATGGCCAGTTAGGAAATTTTTTTATCATACAGCTACACTGTCAAGCCTGCGTCTATGAACATTTTGTTGAAAACATGGACATGAAGGGGGTTAAATATGTGGCTATGTGGTAAGTAGCTTGCTTACCAACCACATGGTTCAGGGTTCAGTCCCACTGCATGGCACCTTGGGCAAATGTCTTCTACTATAGCCTCGGGCCGACCAAAGCCCTGTAAGTGGATTTGGTAGACGGAAACTGAAAGAAGCCCGTCGTATATATATTTGTGTGTTTGTGTGTCTGTGTTTGTCCCCCCACCATCGCTTGACAACCGATGCTGGTGTGTTTACATACCCGTAACTTAGCGGTTCGGCAAAAAGAGACCGACTGTCAGGTAAAGCAAGATAATTGATGTTTTATTCCTCCGTATTCTGTGTTCATATTCTTTGTGGTTGACAAAATGTGCATTAGATTAGAATTTTATCCCTTGAGAACCCTAGAGAAATTCTGAAGAAAAGATTTACTTACCCAAAAAGGAGCATAATCCGCCAAAGGCATCCATTAACAAGTTCTTTGCCATTCTTCTCATCTGCTGATAGTGGAATATTAACAGTCGTCTCCTGCAAGATATTCCAAGAGATATTCATTTCAGAATGTTAAACCAAACATTGAATCAAATAACTCTAAAGAATCAGCTTTAGAATTATAATTTTTAAGTTAATCACATGAAGAGTGGCAGTGCCCATGATCACTGCTGACCTTCCAAAATGAAGACCAGCCTACAGGCTAAGCAAAATTAGCCAACAGGAATTGTAGAATGGACACAACAGAAAACAGCTAACAAGTAATACAGAACAACAATAAACATTTTCTAAATGCTGAGCTGGGTTTTAAGGACAAGCGCTTAGATTTAATCTCATCGTGTGTCAAGTGGGATGCAAGATAAAATAACTCCAGGATATGATACAAGTCTATCACAAGAAACATTCCTATATGGTTTGATACCAATCCTCTATGGTTAGGTGAAGTGAGACATTGTAGAATATATTTTATAATGAAACACAATGAAGTTACCAGTAGATGAGTTGAACTTACAACCTTTATGTGTATGTAATTCAGATTCTTATCTACTCAATCATGCCACCGCTACAATTTAATAATAAGCAACATGGAACATTTAACACGCAACACAGAATGGTCAACAAACAACAAATCTATGACAAGAAGAGAAGAGAAGAGAAGAGACAATAAGCATTAACAGACAATGGTCAACAACAACAAAAAATAGTCCTTAAGTGACAAAGAATAGATAACAAGAGCAGAAATATAAAGAAAGAAAAAAAGTAAAATAGAAATGGCGAACAAGTAATGCAAAAATGGTTGAAAGCAATCTTGGGTTTTAAGTAATGGTTTGAAAAAATGGTTTTAAGCAATTTTATGACTGTTTATGTGAATTGCAGTTTTAACTGTGTGAAGACTTCAAGGGGCCACAAGAGATAGGCTTAGTAAAATGTGTGATGACCCAAAATGTGAATTGTCCAAAAGGAGAAGCATAAGTTACATGGCTTCTTGATTGTTTCAGAATGTGTCTGTGTGTCAGTGAGGGATACTTGTAAGGGATGGAACTTAGTTGATGTAGAGAGTTGATGAGTGCAAAACATTCAGTTTCTATATAACAGAATAACACTTAATAAACGCTTTATAAATACTGAATAACATACATTTAGAAAACAGCAGACAGGGATTAAAAGATTTCTGTCTTGGAGAGGAAGACACACACAGACAAACACACATTATTTTATTCTTTTACTATGTTTCACTCATCTGACTGTGGCTATACTGGAGCATCTAACCACTAGGTTACAGGGGACATAAACACACCAACATCAATTGTCAAGTGATGGTGGGGGAACAAACAGACGCACAAATATACACACACACACATATGTATGTATGTATATATGTAATACATGATTGGCTTCTTTCAGTTTCCATCTACCAAATCCACTCATAAGGTTTTGGTCAGCCAGAGGCTATAGTAGAAGACACTTCCCCAAGTGTCACACAGTGGAACTGAACCCAGGACCATGAAAGCTTTTCACCACACAGCCACTCCTGTGCCTGTATAAATAAATAAATATAAACATTTTCATTATCAACTATTATAAAAATACACTGTTGTCAAGAAGTAGAAGTGAAGTGAAGTGGCATGGAATTTGTAGAATTTCTCTGAGGATGTGTGTCAAGATATGAAACATTTATGGATGCCTAAGAGGATCAGGTTGGGTGCAAAAAATGTGAACTGAAGTAGAGAGTCCACTCTAAGTAAGGGAGTAAGGGGAGGAAGGCATTGTTCTCTCAAGAAAGCATATAAAACAGGTGAGTAAAAATAACTGGAGGTTAGGAGATGTGGACGGTGGAATCAAAAGAACCAATTTAATCATATTCAAGGAGTTTTATTTTGTTCTTCCTAGATGTGGAGGCGCAATGGCCCAGTGGTTAGGGCAGCAGACTCGCAGTCGTAGGATCGCGGTTTTGATTCCTAGGCCGGGCGTTGTGAGTGCTTATTGAGCGAAAACACCTAAAAGCTCCACGAGGCTCCGGCAGGGGATAGTGGCGAACCCTGCTGTACTCTTTCACCACAACTTTCTCTCACTCTTACTTCCTGTTTCTGTTGTGCCTGTAATTCAAAGGGTCAGCCTTGTCACACTGTGTCACGCTGAATATCCCCGAGAGCTATGCTTAGGGTATATGTGTCTGTGGAGTGCTCAGCCACTTGCACGTTAATTTCACGAGCAGGCTGTTCTGTTGGTCAGATCAACTGGAACCCTCGACATTGTAAGCGATGGAGTGCCAACAACAACAACAACAGATGTATGATGTAGTTTTAATTTAAGACAAAGAGAAAACGAAAGATGGGGTTAAAATATTAACCCTCTAGAATTTAAATTGGCTATATCCAGCCTAAATATTCTCCCATTTTATGTTCAAACTGGCCAGATCTGGCCTCTCACATCAAAACTACAATTAATTCAAAACAATAAAAACAAATAAGCTTTGCATTTGCCAGAGTAATGTGAAAGCTAAAGAATTAAACTAATTTTTAGAATCACCCTTTTAAACATTTTTACACCCTTTTGCACCCCTTCTTCTCACACAAAATCACAAAACTCACACATACAAATACACAGATATACACACTCACACAAGATAATATTCGTTAAATACACAACACAGGTGTTTCTCAAGAATATGTTTTCTCATTCACTCTTCCACGTAACTTTATTTACCTCATACACTGGAGACATCACAGTTAATACCCTCTTCCAGTTTCCAAAGACATTACTGCACAAAATTATTTCAATGCAATAAAAGCTACATAGAAATCTGGTCCCAAGTAAGCAGACCAAAAGTAGCACCTACCAAACTGACCATCTTCCTTCTTGGCAATAACACCATTATATCAGTATATAGGATACAACACCATCGCTAACAAGAACATACCACATACAACACACAAGACAAAAATAACAGTTATTACATACATTATTCAAAAGAAACTTTAAAAAAAAAAACAAAGCAATGTCTCTATGCACTTAAACTACTCACAAGCAACACATTTTCTTAACTGAAAGAAACACCAGCACAAGTACAGGAATACATTAAATCCACCATGAAATAGATGCCACATTTCAGTAACAAATCACAAGCTACACCCCACTCCCACCCACCCAAGCAGTACAATTTGCATTATCACAGGGCTGCACACAGACCACCCAGGGTATAAACTAACTTCACTCCAAAATGACTTTTTTAGGACACATTCAAGGAATAAACTGCCTGCCTCTATATGTTCAACAAATGCTGAACGTCCTAACAACATATACAACAACACTATCTTCAAAACTTCCAGACCCAGTCCAAATAATTACCTATAAACCGAAATACCAGCAGTATTAATGAACTCATTAAGTTCAATAACTGTGTTGGAATGTTAATGATTACTTCAGAAGAATAGCAATTCCCATTCTTCAAATTGTCATCATCATGGTTGAGTATGTGTACATGTTTATGTACATGTATATATATATATATATATATACATGTGTATACACACACAAAATTAATAAAAATAGCTAATTACAATACTATACCATAAGTTGATGTATATATATATACCGTATGTACTCATGTAAAATGTTGACTTTTTTAGACCATTTTTGAAGGTCAAATTTATGGGGTCGCGACTATTACATGGATACTACTTTTGAGAGGCTGAAATTCAAGCTAGAATCCGAAGTACAGTATCAGCAGCAGACACCCAACTGATCTCTAAGCAAATAAAAGCAAAAACACAATGAATTACAGTCCATAATATAGTGTAGAGTTGTTGATCTGGAGCAAGGATTCCCAAAGTGTGTTCTGCAAAACCCTAGGGTTCCCTGAAAGTTATCAGAGGTTCCAAGTTTTTAAAAATAATGTCAAAGGATTCCACAGCAAAAATGTTTGAGAACCACTGATCTAGCAATTAAATATTTTTAGACTTACTGAAGCCATGCCTCAGTCCAAATCCATATACTGGTGTTCGCTAATAGTGTTGTCTATGAAACATATTTTCTTATCACAGAAATAGACTTGTGCAGGTAAGGCAACGCTGGCAACGATCATACTCGAATGGTGCTTTTCATGCATCACCAGCACGGGAGCCAGTCAGTGGCCCTGGCAACGATCACTTGGCACGAGTGCTAATCAGGCTGTACGTTCATCGACCACGTCAATGATTTTGGTTTGTTTACACGTGCCTCAACAGGTCCTCACAAGCAAAATTCATTGTCCAATAAATGAGGGGTTCTCATAAGTCACCTGGTTACACTCCACGTTTGGATGTACTTTTGACATTCCAATCAGGCAGTACTGGTATTGGCAACATCAGGAATTTTGATTTTGATTTCACTCGCCTCAATAGGTCTTCATAAATGGGCTGGTTACACCCACTGGCATAGGCCATGGGCTATGGTCTCACTTAGCTTATCAGGTCTTCTCAAGCACAGCATATAAGATCCAGGGATCAAGGTTTAGGAAAAAAGTTAACTTAAAGTAATCTGTAGTAAATATAAAAAGCACGTTCAGGTACATTAGTGGTTTACTGAGACGTGTGGTTGTGGATATTTTCATATTAAAGTACAATAAGCTGAAAAAAGTTTCTTTTATATTTCACACCTAGCAACATTGCCAGGTGTGCGAAAAAGAATGTAAGTATGACAGAATTGAGTAGATAAGATCTGGGATACATATGATTCATAGCAAGTGGAACCTCAGAAGTGGTAAATATCCAAGTGAACTGCATACTTCTGGCTACTCTTCGGGCCAAGAATATCTTGATTGGATTAAAGGCTACATTGTAGCTAGGGGATACATGTTGACACAAAAATTCAACCAAAATGTGTGGAGGGCGCATTTTGTAAGGGGTGTATAAATGAGGGAAGAGATGCAGAGGGAGAAGAGAGCTTTCCACCACATCTATTGAATCAACTTGTTAAGTTTCATGTACTCATTTTTGCTGCTGAGTTTGAGCAGCAAAAGCAACAAGTTTAATTTCATGTACTCCATTTCCGTGTCTTCCACACAGTTTTCCAGCAGAATAGGAACAAGTGATATATAACTGTAAGATCCAGAGATTGAGGTATAGGAAGAAAGTTAGCTTCAAGAAATCTGTAGTAAATATTGAAAAAAAAAACAACCTTCAGGATCTATGGTGGTTTATTGAGATGGATGGTTGTGGATTTTTAGTGTCTCGAAATACGATAAACTGAAAAAAGTCCTTTTTATATTTCATGGTAGGCAACCACGGTTGCCGGGTGTGTGAATAAGAAAAGAGTTAAGAAATGGAGTAGATAAGATCCCGGCTACATGTGTTTCACAGTCAGCAGAACCTCAGAAGTGGTAAATATATCCTCTTCAGGCCAAGGATATCTTGATTAAATGAAACTTTACATTAAATGAGAGTGAATCAGAAAGGAATGCAATTTTGTATGTGTGTGTGTAAAAAGATTATATACAATGTTGTTGGCACTCCGTCGCTTACGACGTCGAGGTTTCCAGTTGATCCGATCAACGGAACAGCCTGCTCGTGAAATTAACGTGCAAGTGGCTGAGCACTCCACAGACATGTGTACCCTTAACGTAGTTCTCGGGGATATTCAGCGTGACACAGTGTGACAAGGCTGACCCTTTGAATTACAGGCACAACAGAAACAGGAAGTAAGAGTGAGAGAAAGTTGTGGTGAAAGAGTACAGCAGGGTTCGCCACCATCCCCTGCCGGAGCCTCGTGGAGCTTTAGGTATTTTTGCTCAATAAGCATTCACAACGCCCGGTCTGGGAATCGAAACCGCGATCCTACGAGCACGAGTCCGCTGCCCTAACCATTGGGCCATTGCACCTCCACATATACAATGTATAGAATATGGAACTTATGGTAAATGACACTCATTCCCCAAAACAGTATCATCCAGCTCCAACATTGCAACTGGGAAGCATAAATCATGGGATTATCTTCAAAATCTTGTCATCAACTGGAAATATCTACTAAGTTTTGCCTTAAATTAAGGAAAGGACACATTCGATACTGTAGTTTTACACATATCACCAAGACAATGAACAACGGATGATCACAGCTAGAAGGCCTGGAACACCTTTGCTCACAGCTCCATTCATTCAGAGTTCAGCTGGAGCTAATTGGTAACAAAATATGCTAGCACAGCAACTTAATGACCAAACTACAATCTGTACATTTTTGTTTTTGTTTTATTATTATTGTTACTAGCATCATGCACACAGCTAATTGTATGACAGACCCAAATAGAACTCATACAATTACTCCAGCATTTAGAGACAATTAGCAACTTTATCCCCTGCCCCCCACTCTCATCCCACCCCATCTCACCTACCCTTAACTAAAAATATACTGTCACACACATCAACCTCAATCAATGGAGTATAGTGTAAATAACAGTGCTCCAGCTTCACTTTAACTATAATAGATAATGAGTCAGTGAAGGGGCTGCCCCTACATTGTCACTCAAGTTGCTAGAAATAGTGGCCAGTCCTCTCATAAAGCATTACACTCTTTGAAAAAAAAAAAAGAAGGATAGATGGAATAATGTAGTTCAGGGTTAGCTGTTCCTGAAAAAATTGAAAATTATTCTACGTATGCACCATATTTCCTGTTATTACCAATACTAGCAAAAGTATGCTTTCAAAAGTATCTATCAATTTTGGGTAACAGTCTCCTATTTGTATGTGTGTATGTGTGTGTGTGAGTGTGCGCACGCATGTTATATATGTATGTATATATTTGTGTTTTGAACCCTCAACCCCTAACTCTCTCGCATTATATATATATATATATATATATATATATATATATATATATACTCTCTTTACTCTTTTACTTGTTTCAGTCATTTGACTGCGGCCATGCAGGAGCACCGCCTTCAGTCGAGCAAATCGACCCCAGGACTTATTCTTTGGAAGCCTAGTACTTATTCCATCGGTCTCTTTTGCTGAACCGCTAAGTTACAGGGACGTAAACACACCACCATCGGTTGTCAAGCGATGTTGGGGGGACAAACACAGACATGCAAACATACACACACACATCCATAAATATATATATATATATATATATATATATATATATATATATATATATATATGTACATATATACGACGGGCTTCTTTCAGTTTCCATCTACCAAATCCACTCACAAGGCTTTGGTCAGCCTGAGGCTATAGCAGAAGACACTTGCCCAAGGTGCCACGCAGTGGGACTGAACCCAGAACCATGTGGTTGGTAAGCAAGCTACTTACCACACAGCCACTCCTGCGCCTATATATGTGCCAGGTAAAAGCACTACTGATGCCTTATTTCTAGTGAGACAGTTGCAAGAGAAATACCTAGCCAAGGATAAACCTCTGTACCTGGCTTTCGTTGACATGGAGAAAGCCTTTGACAGGGTCCCCCGATCCCTTATCTGGTGGTCAATGAGGAAACTTGGGATAGAAGAATGGCTAGTGAGAGCTGTGCGAGCCATGTACAGAGATGCGGCCAGTAAGGTGAGGGTTGGAAATGAGTACAGCAATGAATTCCGGGTAGAGGTAGGGGTCCACCAAGGTTCCGTCCTCAGCCCCCTATTATTTACCATAGTCCTCCAGGCAATCACAGAGGAGTTCAAGACAGGTTGCCCCTGGGAGCTCCTCTATGCTGATGACCTTGCCCTAATTGCGGAGTCACTATCAGAACTAGAGGAGAAGTTTCAGGTGTGGAAGCAAGGTCTAGAATTGAAGGGCCTTAGAGTCAACCTAGCTAAAACCAAAATCCTAATAAGTAGGAAGGTAGATAAAACACAAACCCCTTCAGGTAGATGGCCCTGCTCAGTATGTAGAAAAGGAGTAGGTAGTAACTCTATAAGATGTACCCGGTGCAAGCTATGGACACATAAGAGGTGCAGCAACATCAAAGGCAGGTTAACTAGCAAGTTAGTTTTTGTTTGTGGCAGATGTTCAGGTGCAATAAAGACTGCAAACAAACAGGAAACAACTTCTATCTCATTCCAGGGTGAAAAACTAGAGGTAGTCGATAGCTTCCGCTATCTGGGCGACCAAGTTAGTAGTGGGGGTGGGTGCGCTGAAAGTGTAGCTGCTAGAATAAGAATAGCCTGGGCAAAGTTTAGAGAGCTCTTACCCCTGCTGGCGACAAAGGGACTCTCACTCAGAGTAAAAGGCAGACTGTATGACGCATGCGTACGAACAACCATGCTACATGGCAGTGAAACATGGGCTGTAACTGCTGAGGACATACGTAAGCTCGCAAGGAATGAAGCCAGTATGCTCCGTTGGATGTGTAATGTCAATGTGAATACCCGTCAGAGTGTAAGTATCTTGAGAGAAAAGCTGAACATTAGAAGCATCAGTTGTGGCGTGCAAGAGAGACGATTGCGCTGGTATGGACATGTGGTGAGAATGGAGGAGGATAGCTGCGTGAAAAAGTGCCACACCCTAACAGTTGAGGGAACCCGTGGAAGAGGTAGGCCCAGGAAGACCTGGGCTGAGGTGGTGAGGCAAGACCTTCGTACATTGGGCCTCACCGAGGCGATGACTACGGACCGAGACCTTTGGAAATGGGCTGTGCGTGAGAAGACCCGGCAAGCCAAGTAAGATCGTTGCCAGTGCCCCTGGACTGGTTCTTGTGCGGGTGGCACATGAGATGCACCATTTTGAGCGTGGCCGTTGCCAGTACCGCCTGACTGGCTCCTGTAGGATTTTCGAGCGAGATCGTTGCCAGTGCCCCTGGACTGGCTTGTGCGGGTGGCACATAAAAGACACCATTTCGAGCGTGGCCGTTTTCGTGCGGGTGACACGTAAAAGCACCCACTACACTCTCTGAGTGGTTGGCGTTAGGAAGGGCATCCAGCTGTAGAAACTCTGCCAAATCAGACTGGAGCCTGGTGTTGCCATCCGGTTTCACCAGTCCTCAGTCAAATCGTCCAACCCATGCTAGCATGGAAAGCGGACGTTAAACGATGATGATGATGATGAAGAAGTCTAGCAACATGAAAGAGGGTCTCCCACCACTTTACACACAGTCAAGGCTGAAGAAAAATTTTATAACTTTCCCATAGCTCTATCTTTAGTCTACCCAGGCTTTTGCCAGTCACTGCAATCCCCGCTACCTACTTGTGCCTTCTTGGCAACACCTGATTGCATATATTACGACTTCTGTACCTCTCTCTTCCTTACTCTATGCATCACATCTATGCTCTGATCTTTTTTACTTGTGCATATACCCTGGCACCTCACCATCTCTCTCCTGCTTTCTCTTACACTTTCGTTGCTTCCCCTCCCTCTTTCCCTTGCACCTCTCTCTGGCTGGGTAGCCATAAATCTCTACAGCAGCACACCTATCTCTGTCCTCATTCTTGATCTCTCTCTCTCTCTCCTCTTGTTTTTCCTCTGACTAGATAACCAAATATCTCCTTTACATCAGAATACCTGTTTCTGTCCTCTTTCTTATACCTCTCTCCATCTCTCTTTCCTTTCCCTCTCCCTCTATCTTTCTTCTCTTTCTTTCCCTCTCACTAGGTAACCATGTACCCCCTCTATAGCAAGACAACTATTTCCGCCTCTATTTCTCTGTCATGCTCTCACCTTTCATCATCTGATATTGGACCACCTCCTCCAATGCCCCCACCATTATAGCAAGACACCTGTCTCTACTTTTCTGTCTCTGTCACATTCTAACCTTTCATCCTCTGACACAAGTTCCCCTCCTCAAATTCCCCTGCCCCTCTAATAATTCCTTGTCTTGCGAGTTACTTGGTTATCCTACCAGTGCTGATGCCACGTAATAAGCATCCAGTCCACACTGCAAAGTGGTTGGCATTTGGAAGGTCATCCAGCTGTAGAAATCATGCCAAAACTAACCTCGCTTGTGCTAGTGCTACATAAAAAGCACTGAGTCCATTCCTCAGAGTGGTTAGTGTTAGGAAGGGTATCCAGCCGAAAAAACCCTGCCAAAACAGACACAGTAGCCTAGGGTAGTTTTTCTACCTAGCTGGCTCCTGTCAACCGTCCTACCTATGCATGCATGGAAGATGGATATCAAGCGATGATGATGATGAGTTATGTCTATTTATCACCCGATGAGATACATATGCACTGCCGGATGCTCCTGAACCAGTTGTCAAGTGTCCCTCCCCGCCGTGAAGGACCAATGCTAGATGTGTCGAAACAATTGTCATGATTTATAATAAATTCTCATATATTCCATCTTCCATCTTTCATTTACGATATACACATACACACATATATATGTATACATACACACTGATAGATATACATATGGCTGGGTGTTTGAATAATTATATGTGTGTACAAGTTTGCATACATGATTGTTTATGCATACAATATACATATATGTCAGTATGCATGGGGAGGAATACAGATATACACACACACAAACAGGTATGATGCCCTACAGTTACACTTATGCATGTGTCTAAGACAATATAATATGAATATAGATAAACATGCTGAAAAACTACAAGAAATCCCCTATAGATACTACTAGAAACCTTGTGAATCATGAAACACAACCAAAAACCAGCTTTTTTTTTATACAAGCAATCTCATGACTCCAATCCGATACTCCTGTCCACAGCCTATAATCCATTTCCCAGACATACACATATCAAGCCTAATTAACTATTTCCTACAGAGCTGCACCTACCCCAGAAAAACAAACTCATTGAAAACTGCACAAAGCTAAAAGGAACCCAAGTGTAGTAATGGTTTGATAAAAGCTTAGCAGGCCAAAACTTCTAAATTATATTGTTGTTCTTCTTGCAAAAGTTTTATACACATGTACTCCACAAAAACTATTGGCTAATTCTCATTAAAGTGAAAATATATATGGGGAAGATCATAAAACTATATGTAAGCATGCATAAAGTTAATGACACACAAGAATTTTATAATCTTCTCATACATACATACATACACACACACACACACACGCGTACTCAGATATGTAGATAATGTATTATAGACACACATAAACATTCATAGACAGTATATTCTACCCAAAGTTAAATTAGGTCAATTTGGTCATTATTGAGATGAGATTGATTTAAATTGGTAACTACCAGCAGTTGCAAAAAGAATTATCAGAATATATTTACTGCTGCATTGTGGCCAGCTATCATGTTTCACGACCCTAATGATAATGGATTCATAAACTGAAATCTACTGACTGAGAAACTCTCTGGCTAAACAAAGAAAAAAAAAGGCCAGCCATGGCTGCACCAAGCTAATTGGTACAACAGACAGACAGAGACAGACAGACAGAAAGAAAGAGGGAAAGAAAAAAGGAAGGAAAGAAAGAAAGAAAGAAAGAAAGAAGGGAAAGAAAGAAAGAAGGGAAAGAAATAAAGGAGAGAGGGAGAGAGAAAGAAAGAATGAAGCAAAGAAGAAAGAGAGAGAGAGAGAGAAAGAAAGAAGGAAAGAAAAGAAGGAAGTTGAAGAATTTCTTAATAAGAAAAGAACTCTCTGGCCAGGCAAAAAAGGTTGGCATGGCCGCATCAAACTCAATGGAATCAGTAAATAAATAAAGCAAGAAAAAAGAAAGAATTCATAAGTGGTTGAGTATTCCGGAAACATGTGTATCCTTAATGGAAGCCTCAGGCAGAGGATCAGACCCCATATGGTAAATCTGTATCAGGCCAATTTAGGACAATTACCTCCACTCCAAAATATTAAGAAGTTTTAAATCATCATCTAAAAGTGCAAATTATACGCAATTCCTCGCAATTATTGCATCACATTTATGTTTCCATAATTGCTAACTATGGCATTAATACATCTAAATATTTCTCTCTAGATGGCTGTTTGGCAAAACCTGTCAACTATTAAGTCTATAAAACACATTGGTATTTAAGCTGCAGAGCCAAATTTTGGGGAAAATTTTGGCTTTATCCACACATAAATCACACCGGTGTTGAAAGTGCACCAGTATCTAAAAGACCAAAAAAGCTATGGGTCCGCAGCTAGCTTTTTTGTTGTTGACGTTTATGTAGTTTCAAAATGCCTTATTTTACAACTATAAGATTTATTGTTATTGTTATGATTTTATCTTATCTATAATCAGCAACAAATACATTTAATCAATATTAAAGTCTTTATTAGATTAAAAATTAACATTAATCAAAGCATGAAGGTGAAACAAAACAAATATGCTTTGTTTTTTTCCGGGCATCAATGTACTATAGCAGTAAGTCTTTCACGCTGTTCACCAACCGACCTTTCCTCTGAAAAAAGTGGAATCTTCTATCTCCATACACAAATTATTTTCCTCCTGAGTTTTATAAGAAATACACAAGGCAACGGTAAAAAACAATCATCCAAGATGCCACACACAGGGATCAAACCCAGGACCTTAAAATTGCAAAGCAGAATCCTTAACCATTCAACTACACTGTTGCCAAATGAATGCATGAACATACGTTAATGGTAGGCAAAGCACTGAACAAGGGGAGGCATGTATAGTGAGTGCCCATTACGTATGTGGTTACTCATTGATAATGACAACATTCTGTACACATATTCCCTTTATTTGAAATCAGTAATTCTATTTCTGACTTTGACTGTTCCCTGCCACCCTACACAATCCATTTTGTTACAACATCAGTACAGCTTTGATCAGCAACTCACCATTGACAAGCATTTTTTTTATTTTTATTTTAGTTTAGTTTAGTTTATTTTGCTTTACCATCTGAATTGTTTGCTAAAATGTGTCATCAGAGAAAGAGAGAACAAACACAATAAGGCCACACTGCTTTCAAACCCAATGGCCCTATTTCCCCCACCACACACACACACACACACACACACACACACACACAACACCCATATATATATATCTATGGTCACGGCTAAAGCTAAAAGTGATGGGAAAGGAGAAAAGAAAGATAGCATTCTAAATGCAAGTGACCTTGAAGTGATTCGACTGTGTACATGCACTTGCATATGAACACACACACACATACACACAAGTCTCTATCATCGTTACTTAGCCACCAAGTCAGATACATTCAAGCAGACATATAATCAAAAGTGATCCAACTGTGACCACCACCGCAGCCCCCCTCTTGATCGGTGTTCAGTCATATTTTACAGCAGCTGACCCCATCCAATACATTCTCATTTTAAGATAGTACATACATAGGGTGTAGTTTCAGGAAGAATTAGCTGCTAATTTTAACATGTCAAGTGACCTCACACAGGGTCCATCACTGGCACCATATATGCATGGAAGAATGCATCCATACATTCATAGCACCAATGAGAAGCCCTGAGCAAAGTCACTTGCATGTATGTCTCCATATTGGGCAGGTAGGTATTTAATATGCTACAATCAGTAAATCAATAAAGAACCAAGCCTTTTTCTTCTCTTCCCTTGCCTATTGACTTCCACACATGCAGCGTTCTTTAATGGCTTTTTGTTGTTAGGCAGTTCAAAAGACCAGTTGTAAAATTCAGTGAGTTTTCAATGGCAACAGTTATTTCCTTGAAATTTTTATAAAAGATTTTGCAAGTCAATATTACATTGCATTTATAGTCTACCAACTCTACCGTTCAATAATCCACACACAAGAATAAAAAATACTATATATTTTATCTTTTATTTGTTTCAGTAGCTGAACTGTGATCATGCTGGACACACCCTGAAGAGTTTAGTCAAACAAATTGTCCTCAGTGTTTTATCGGTCTCTTATGCCAAACCACTAAGTTATGGGGAAGTAAGCAAACCAACACCAGCGGTCAAGCTGATTAAAATACATATATATCCTCATCATTGTTTAACAGCCATGCTCCATGTTGGTTTGAGTTGGACAGTTTAACAGGATTCAATGGAACTGAGGGACGGCAAATGTTCCAGTGTCTGCTTTGGCATGGTTTCTATGGCTGGATGTCCTTCCTAACACTGACTCCTTTATAGAGTACACTGAGAACGTTTTTGTGGTATCTTCTCTAATAAGATCATGTGACTCACAGGTATAAAGAGCACCTTCTATTGAGTATGAGTAGGAGGCATGGGTAGCCACCGTTAAGTAGAAGGTACTCAATACAAGATATCTGTAGAGTGGAAGGGATTTTATATTTGGTTAACTTATTTACAGATGCCAAAAGGAAGCAACCAAACCATAGATGTAAAATTCTTATCAAATAAAAAAAAAATCTTTAAAATATATAAGTGCAGGCGTGATTGTGTGGTAAGAAGCTTGCTTCCCAACCACATGGTTCTGGGTTCAGTCCCACTGCATGGCACCTTGGGCAAGTGTTGTCTACTATAGTCTCGGGCTGACCAAAGCCTTGTGAGTGGATTTGGTAGACAGAAACTGAAAGAAACCCATCGTTTACATATGTATGTGTGTGTGTGTTTGTGTGTCTGTCTGTCTCCCCCCACCATTGCTTGACAAATGATGTTGGTGTGTTTATGTCCCTCTAACTTAGCAGTTTGGCAAAAGAATCGGTAAAATAAGTATTATGCTTACAAAGAATAAGTCCTGGGGTCGATTTGTTCAACTAAAGGTGGTGCTCCAGCATGGCCACAGTCATAATGAGTGTTCAGCTTTTCTCTCAAGATACTTACACTCTGACAGGTATTCACATTGACATTACACATCCAACGGAGCATACTGGCTTCATTCCTTGCGAGCTTACGTATGTCCTCAGCAGTTACAGCCCATGTTTCACTGCCATGTAGCATGGCTGTTCGTACATATGCGTCATACAGTCTGCCTTTTACTCTGAGTGAGAGTCCCTTTGTCACCAGCAGGGGTAAGAGCTCTCTAAACTTTGCCCAGGTTATTCTTATTCTAGCAGCTACACTTTCAGCGCACCCACCCCCCACTACTAACTTGGTCGCCCAGATAGCGGAAGCTATCGACTACCTCTAGTTTTTCACCCTAGAACGAGATAGAAGTTGTTTCCTGTTTGTTTACAGTCTTTATTGCACCTGAACATCTGCCACAAACAAAAACTAACTTCCTAGTTAACCTGCCTTTGAGCAAAGTCACTTGCATGTATGTCTCCACACCTGAAACTTCTCCTCTAGTTCTGATAGTGACTCCGCAATTAGGGCAAGGTCATCAGCATAGAGGAGCTCCCAGGGGCAACCTGTCTTGAACTCCTCTGTGATTGCCTGGAGGACTATGATAAATAAGAGGGGGCTGAGGACGGAACCTTGGTGGACCCCTACCTCTACCCGGAATTCATTGCTGTACTCATTTCCAACCCTCACCTTACTGGCAGCATCTCTGTACATGGCTCGCACAGCTCTCACTAACCATTCTTCTATCCCAAGTTTCCTCATTGACCACCAGATAAGGGATCGGGGGACCCTGTCAAAGGCTTTCTCCATGTCAACTTTCTCCATCCTTGGCTCACTTATATATATATATATGTATATATATATATATATAATATGAGTGTATGTGTGAGTGTGTGTTACTGTCACTTTGCCTTGATATCATGGGACAGTTGTAAATGATTGTCGCCATCATAAAAGTCATGTCCTTCATTTCCAATGTTCTGTGAAAATAAGTCTGGCCATGGGGAAATATTACCTTACGTGGAGATAGATGAGGGTTGGAGACATGAAGGATATCTAGCTGTAGAAAATCCCCCTCAAGAAAATTCAGTCCATGCAAGCTTGGAAGTGGACATTAAGATGATGGTGATGATGGTGATGATGATACTCAATGTTGAATACCATTTGCATTTTCCTCAGAATTTGAGTTGCAAATGTAAGAAATAACAGGTAACAGCCGGTATCTGTCATAGATCATTGGCAAATGAAGGAATAAACAGCAAAACGATTAACTATAGATAAAAAAACAAGCAATTGTGGGTATAAATGTTATCAGATGGTCACATGAACTCTCTTTATTACAAATGCAGGAAACAGATAACAAGCACCCCATTCACTAACAGGATTGACCCCCCAACTCTTCTGCATTATCTGTGTCAGGTTCAAAACTTTAAAGCTGTCGCCATCAACGTTGATAAGATTAAAGCTGAGAATTTTTACAGATGATGGAAGTGGGACAGGGTGGAGTTTGGTAGAGAGGGCTGTGTACAAGAGACAAGATGCAGGAGAGTACCTCAGCCAGACCCAACACAGGCAAAGAACAAACGTACGAATTCTTCTGGCTGGGTAACCATGATGGGGTAGCAAATGCAGGTATATCGTTCCACTACACTCTGGGAGTGGTTGGCATATTAGGAAGGGCATCCAGCTGTAGAAACCTTGCCAAATTGGACTGGAACTTGGTGCAGCACTCCAGCTTACCAGTTTTCAGTCAAACCATCCAAATCATGCCAGCATGGAAAGCGGATGTCAGATGATGATGATGATGATGATGATGATAGAAATGATAATGAAGGTAAATGAGGTTATCAAAATATGTGATTAAATAACTAATTATAGACATTGCAGTGACTATTATGTCTGCATATGCACTGGCAGTTAGATATGACTGCTTTTATGAATCTATACTGTAAACTAAGGTCCATAACAAGCAACAGTAGACTCACTATCAAGGCCAGCAATTTTAGCAGCAATGTTGAACAATATCATGATGGCTGCTCTTGCATACATGGAGGTTACAGATGTGATGCAAAAATGAGGCTGGATCACAGCTCCTGAACAGACGAAAGCTCCTAGAAGGATCAAAATCTCTGGAGACACATGCCAAGTCATCACACAGTGGTACTGAACCCAGGAGCATGTGTTTTGGAACCAAGTTTCTTACCACACAGCCACACCAGCACTTATGTGTGTGTGTGGGGTGTGTATATATGTGTATATATATATATGTGTATATATATGCGTACATATTACATGTACATCTATATATATATATACATCTACACATATACATGTATACACCTATATCTATATACATCGATAATACCCGTCAGAGTGTAAGTATCTTGAGAGAAAAGCTGAACATTAGAAGCATCAGTTGTGGCGTGCAAGAGAGACGATTGCGCTGGTATGGACATGTGGTGAGAATGGAGGAGGATAGCTGCGTGAAAAAGTGCCACACCCTAACAGTTGAGGGAACCCGTGGAAGAGGTAGGCCCAGGAAGACCTGGGCTGAGGTGGTGAGGCAAGACCTTCGTACATTGGGCCTCACCGAGGCGATGACTACGGACCGAGACCTTTGGAAATGGGCTGTGCGTGAGAAGACCCGGCAAGCCAAGTAAGATCGTTGCCAGTGCCCCTGGACTGGTTCTTGTGCGGGTGGCACATGAGATGCACCATTTTGAGCGTGGCCGTTGCCAGTACCGCCTGACTGGCTCCTGTAGGATTTTCGAGCGAGATCGTTGCCAGTGCCCCTGGACTGGCTTGTGCGGGTGGCACATAAAAGACACCATTTCGAGCGTGGCCGTTTTCGTGCGGGTGACACGTAAAAGCACCCACTACACTCTCTGAGTGGTTGGCGTTAGGAAGGGCATCCAGCTGTAGAAACTCTGCCAAATCAGACTGGAGCCTGGTGTTGCCATCCGGTTTCACCAGTCCTCAGTCAAATCGTCCAACCCATGCTAGCATGGAAAGCGGATGTTAAACGATGATGATGATGATGATGATATACAGCTTTACATATACATATATACATATACATGTATACATATATATGTATATATATATACATGTATATATATACATCCATATATATATATATATATATATATATATATGCGAGTAAAAATAAATACAAAAAAGGGGGGGGGTTGTATGATTGTGTATAGAGGAATATATCATTTTGTTTAAAAGAGTTCCAACACTGTCTGTTTTTTATGTTTTATTTATATTCCTTGTGGTATTTCATATTTTCTATACTTTGTAGTATTTCATCATGGCCGGTATGACAGACTTTAATAGACTGTCTGTTAAAGTCTGTCATACCGGCCATGATGAAATACTACAAAGTATAGAAAATATGAAATACCACAAGGAATATAAATAAAACATAAAAAACAGACAGTGTTGGAACTCTTTTAAACAAAATGATATATATATATATCATCATCATCATCATCATCGTTTAACGTCCGCTTTCCATGCTAGCATGGGTTGGACGATTTGACTGAGGACTGGTGAAACCGGATGGCAACACCAGGCTCCAGTCTAATTTGGCAGAGTTTCTACAGCTGGATGCCCTTCCTAACGCCAACCACTCAGAGAGTGTAGTGGGTGCTTTTACGTGTCACCCGCACGAAAACGGCCACGCTCGAAATGGTGTCTTTTATGTGCCACCCGCACAAGCCAGTCCAGGGGCACTGGCAACGATCTCGCTCGAAAATCCTACGGGAGCCAGTCAGGCGGTACTGGCAACGGCCACGCTCAAAATGGTGCATCTCATGTGCCACCCGCACAAGAACCAGTCCAGGGGCACTGGCAACGATCTTACTTGGCTTGCCGGGTCTTCTCACGCACAGCACATTTCCAAAGGTCTCGGTCAGTAGTCATCGCCTTGGTGAGGCCCAATGTACGAAGGTCTTGCCTCACCACCTCAGCCCAGGTCTTCCTGGGCCTACCTCTTCCACAGGTTCCCTCAACTGTTAGGGTGTGGCACTTTTTCACGCAGCTATCCTCATCCATTCTCACCACATGTCCATACCAGCGCAATCGTCTCTCTTGCACACCACAACTGATGCTTCTAATGTTCAGCTTTTCTCTCAAGATACTTACACTCTGACGGGTATTCACATTGACATTACACATCCAACGGAGCATACTGGCTTCATTCCTTGCGAGCTTACGTATGTCCTCAGCAGTTACAGCCCATGTTTCACTGCCATGTAGCATGGCTGTTCCATGTATATATATACATTTGTGCATATGTATACATACATATATATATATTGAAAAAGATCAATACATGCAAGAGTGATAAAGAAACGAGGAGGGCTGTCTTTGGATGAGCTAGAAACAACAGCCAAATCGCCCTGATATCACTCACATTTCCCTCTGAAAATAGTAACAATTTTTTTTTTCTTTTACCGAAAATGCTCCTCCCATGGTTTTAAAGTGCAAAATAAATTGGCCAAAATATGTCCAGAGTGGGATGATGAGGGAAGGAGGTGTAAAAAAAACTGAGTTTTCAAAGCAAAGATGCCCCTCAACCACATCATTTCGAAGGCTGTGGTTTAAAAAAAATGAGGAAAATCCCTGAAAAAATTTTCCCTACAAATTTCTTTATAATCATAATTTATGTTGTTTGAAAGGGATTTGTATAAATCTTCATTAAAAGATACCCGTCTTCCTGGAAGTCAGATCATGTGAATTTTCTGAAACTTCTCTCTCCACCCTCTTACAAATATTCTTTCCCATAAATCCCTATATACTACGAAGCCACAACATCTAAGTGGCATTTGTAGAAAATTTTGCTAAAAAGTATCCATTTTTCTGGATGTTATGAGACAACAAAATCAGTGGTGTGAATGCCCTTTTATTTATACAATTTTTTTTTTTTCAAAGTTCATTTCATTCATTGTTTGCAATGTTTTCTTACAGATGGGCTGCTGAATTGGAATCAAATGTGAAAATATTATCAAGAAGCTAGCAGAAAGACAATATCTAGAATTACATGAAGCAATTTAGTCTTAGAGATAAATGATACCACAAAAGACAGGAGTGAGATTACTATGGCTGGAACTTTCTCAGGGTTAAATAGCAATGACAATATACTCCTCTTATCAGTGGAAGGCAATAAGTAATTCTTTATCTTCTTGCCTCTTTTTTATTACTTCAGTCACTGGACTGAAATAAAACAAATAAATCAACTCCAGCACATCTTTTTCTTTTTAAGCTCCCCCCCCCCCCCCCCCCCACACACACACACTACCACCACCGTACTTAATTTCAATGGATCTCTTTTGCAGAACAACTGAGTAACGGAAAAACAAATCAACACCAGTTGCCAAGTGATTGAGGAAAGGGACAAAAACACACACACACACACACACACACACACAACACACACGTATACACTATGCGCTACTACATGGTTTCTGCCAACCAAATACACTCACAAGGCATTGTTTAGCCCCAGGCTACAGTAGAACAAAGACACTTGCCCAAGATACCATGTAGTAAGACTGAACCCAAAACCACACGGTTGCAAAGTAAATTTCTTCACAACACACCTGTGCCAGCAAGTATTTCAAACAGTTTTTGTTGTTGTTTCTGCATAGATTACTCCGAGAAGGAAAGCTGGTGCCCACAACTCTCTCGCAGGTTTTTTTCGCTAAACCGAGTGCTAAGTGGCGCCCGAAATGCCTGCACTAGTGTTGACCTTACTAAAGGCACTCAGGATCCATTCAGGTGGTGGTGTTAAACTAGACTCTGGACCACATATACAATCCAAGAACATGTACGACCTCACTGGAAGGTTTTCACAGTAGTTTCCGCCTTCAGGGTCACCCAGGGCTATGGCAGGTAGAAGACACTTGCCCCCAAGTCTGTCAATGTGTAAAAGTAGGCACAACCAATCAGTTTTTTTGTTTTTTGTTTTTGCAAGAAGACTAGAATGGGTAATGAGAGAATGACTAGTGAAGGTTATTTAACCATGTACAAATTGAATCTACCATATAAATAAAATAGTAATAAATTTTTCCTTCTTGAGCCATACTAGGCTAACGAGGGCTGGTTTCCCCATTTTTGTGGCGTATATATTCCCCACTTGGATGGGACACCAGTCCATCGCAGGATTACTCACTCAAGAATACAATGAATCACCCAGTCCAGAAATTGAAATCACAATCTTACAACCATGAGTCCAACACCCTAGCCACTAAGCCACATACCCCCACTATACTGTATAAATGGTTGAAACTGAATTTATTAAGTATGCATAAGCATACAATATTTACTAGTTACAAAAACAAGAAACAAGGGTGGGGAGAAAAAGATAATATATTACAGAACAAGATTTGAACCAAATTTATGGCTGCTTGATTTGCTAGAAAGAATAAATCGACCATCTTAAAAGATGAAAGGCACATTTGGTGATAACTGACTAACAAGGATAGTGTTTCTATGCAGAAATTTTTAATTTTATTCCACTGTCATAATTATTTCTAGGTATTATTGTGTGTGTGTGTGTCCCCCCACCCACACTCAAAAGAAAAAGACCAGTGGTTATAACTAGAATGTGTTTGATCATAGATGTGTCCTCAAATTAAACAACAACAACAACAAAATACAGTTTCATTTATATAATGTCTTACATCACAACACATAGACAATGAAGTGCAACACGTGTGTGTGTGTGTGTGTGTGTGTGTGTGTGTGTGTGTGTGTGTGTGTGTGTGTGTGTGTGTGAAACAAAACAAACAATGGTGATGATGATAATAATATCAATAGCAACAACAACAATAATAAATGAAAGGCTTACTTTAGCTTCACTGCTTGACATGTTAGCCATAAGAAAACAAGGAAAATAGTCTCTTCACTTTAGAGAACTAAGATTTATATTTTTAAGACACTAGACAAATACACACACGCACACACACACACACACACACAAACACGCAAGCACACACACACTTGCTCAGCACATATGGGTTTTGAAAGAACAAAATACAATAGAGAAATTAGAACAAGGCAGTAAGGCGGCAGGAGGAGAGTAACAGAGAGAGAGAGAGAGAGAGAGAGAGAGGGGTGAGAGAGGAGGAAGGAGAGGGTGGACTAGAGGGAGGGTTGAAGTAGAGAGGGGAGAGAGAGACTTTAGGAGTGTGAAAAAGCAAAGCTAAAGACAGTGAATGTTATAAAAGCATACTTACATAAGTATGCCCCACAACTTTGTTTCCTCATAACTTACAGAAAAAAGGGTATTTTTTAATGAAATTTTCTACAAAGTCACTTTAGATGGCGTAGATTCCAATTAAACTGGAATCTGTAGTGGAAACAATTTTTCTGAGGTGGGCAGGGGAGTTTCGGAAAATTCAGAGAAGTCAGATTTGTTTCCTCAAAACTTTCAGAAATAGGAGAATTTTTGAGTGAAATTTTCTACAAATGCCTTTCGGATGGTGCAGATTACAATTATATCAAAATTTAATATGCGAAACAAAAATTGGTCGGTGCTCACACATACATACTGATACACCTCACACATGTGATGGTATGATCATGTGATGACTGTAACCAAACTGTGCTGGTACGGTCAGAGACTGAGACACTTGGTGGCTTGCTATGCTCGAGAAGACACGTCACGCTAAGTGATATCATGGTTGTCCTTGCACACAAGCATGTCCCCTACATCCCTCTTCATCTGAGCATTCCTAATTTTGCGGACCCATGGCTGCTGGTGCCATGTAAAAAGCACTCGTACTGGTTTCACGTAAAAGTGCTCACGCTGGTGCTGCATAAAAGCAACCAGTACTCTCTGTGAAGTGGTTGGCATTAGGAAGGGCACCTAGGCGTAGAAGCCAATCCAAAACAGACATGGGGTTCAGATAGCTCTTCAGCTGGTCAGCTTTTGTCAAACTGTCCAATCCATACCAGTATGGAAAATGGATATTAAATGATACACTAAACTCGGCTTGCGAAGACCTGTTGGGGCAAGCGAAAGCGAAATCGTGATGGCACCAGTACCAGTAAATCACTAAGAGCACCGTCCGAGCGTGATCGTTGCCAGAGCACCAGCAGTCTGGATTTCGTGCCGGTGGCACGTAAATAGCACCAATCGAGCGTGACCGTTACCAACGTCGCCTTCCTGGCACTTGTGCCAGTGACACGTAAAATACACCATTTCGAGCGTGGCTGTTGCCAGTACCTCCTGACTGGCCTTCATGCTAGTGGCATGTAAAAGCACACACTACAATCTCAGAGTGGTTGGTGTTAGGAAGGGCATCCAGCTGTAGAAACTCTGCCAAATCAGATTGGAGCCTGGTGTAGCCATCTGGGTTACCAGTCTTCAGTCAAATCGTCCAACCCATGCTAGCATGGAAAGTGGACGTTAGATGATGATGATGATGAAAGTGAAGCTTGAAATTCTGAAAAAATTGTGATATGCATCAGTATGTATGTGTGCATGTCTACCATTTTGTCCTTCCACATTAAATTCCAGCATAATCATAATCTACACATCCTGAAAGGTATATTTATTCTTTTAATTTTTTTTTTTTTTTTAGTTGTTTCAGTCATTTGACTGCGGCCATGCTGGAGCACTGCCTTTAGTCGAACAAATCAACCCCAACACTTATTCTTTGTAATCCCAGTACTTATTCTATTGACCTCTTTTGCCGAACCACTAAGTGACGGGGATATAAACACACCAACATTGGTTGTCAAGTGATGGTGGAGGGGAAACAGACACAAATACACACACACACACATACACTAGCAGAGAGATACCCGGCCTAGCTCAGGATTAAAATGGCATAGTTTTTTATTGTTTTACTTGTTTCAGTCATGTGACTGTGGCTATGTTGAGGCACCGCCATTGGTCAAACAAATCAACCAGAGAATTTATTCTTTGCAAGCCTAGTACTCATTCTGTCAGTGTCTTTTACCAAACCGCTAAGTTACAGGAATGTAAACACAGCAACATCGGTAGTCAGGCAATGGTAGGGGGTACAAACACAGACACACACACACACACAGAAATATACACATATATACGACAGTCTTCTTTCAGTTTCCGTGTACGAAATCCACTCAAGTTAGGGTGTTAAAACTGCATGTTTTGTGTTTTGACAAAATAACACGGGTTATCCAATCTGAGCACTAAAATCCCTTTTGCATGAGTAATATGGTGGATAAGAAGTCCTGACTTTTTAAGTAAGCTGAGGCTCACATGAGAATATCCCCTGTTTTACAAGACTGATATAAAATCCTGGACCTTCTATAAGAGTTAAGGTTCATGTTGTAACTTAACGCAAATCTGAACTCCAAAGTATTCGCAAGTTAAGAGGAGGTGTACCGATAAGGTAAATCTTGTATATAAGGAGTAGTAGTTTGTATAAATGGAATTTGATTGTTAGTAAGTAGATCTATACGTGAAATACTGAATAGAAAATGCTTGAGAAATAAAATGCACTTCCCTATTTAAAATCTGAAATGCTAAGGAATTAAAACAATGAATTGAAATAACAAGTTTTAGCAAATCAAAACAATGCTTAATTAATTACCATTAATAAGATGTCTCTTTATAGCCATGAAACATTTTTTGTCAAATTTTGATATTTTTCAAAAATTTTAAATCTATATTAATCGGTAGGACCAATTTGACAAAACAATGAGCTCAGTCTGGTAGCGAACTCATGTCGTCATTTTTGTGCATGTGTGTAAAATGGTGAACTTTTACGCTTTGGGGTAGATTTCGTGAAATTGATGTTATGACGGCTAGTGCACAAAATGCCTAAATTGTGTTCGAGAAATAAAATGCACTTACCTATTTAAAACCTGAGAAGCTTGGAAATTAGAACAACAAATTGAAATACTAAGTTTTAACAAATTAAAACAATTCATATTGAAATGAAGAATTAGTAAATACTAAATAGATTATCATTAATAAGTTATCTGTTTATACCATGAAACATTTTTCATCAAATAGATGTCACGGTAGCTAGTGCGAAATTTTACAATTTTTAAAATATCAATGCTGATTAAAAATCGATTTTTAAAAAAATTGCAAGTGCATAAGTGACCACATGGGTATAAGCCACACACACATGTCTCAAAGTTGTATGACAGTTGTAAGCAAGTGTCACTATCATACAAGCAGTGTTGTTTGTTTCCAATCTTCTGTAAAAACATGTCCAGCCATGGAGAATATATTAACTTATTTGAAAACAAATGACAGTTTGTGACAGGAAATGCATCCAGCCTTGAGTAGACATAGTAGATGGAAACAAAAAGAATCCTGTCATATGTGTGACTGGGTATAGGCCCAAGTGTTAAGATAGTCCCTCGGAGTGTGTTTTTTTACCTTGATTCTCAATTTATAGTTAGTTTCTACAAGAGGGGGAGTTAACCATTAGCTTGAACAGTGCTGGAAGACTATAGTTACATTACACACCTGTGTACATGCAGTTTGAATTTTAGAGATGACAGAGAGTTGGTTGAAAAAGACTTGATGACTACAGAGAGGCAGGTCAAAGAATTCTAGAATAGCACTTTCCTCCCTCTCTCTCTCTCTCTCTCTCTCTCTCTCTCTCATACATGTGACTTATTTACTTAATCTAAAGATTATAATGGTTATTATTATTTTAGGGATAATAAGGCGGTGAGTTGCCAGAATCGTTAGCATGCCAGGCGAAATGCTTAGCGGTATTTCGTCAGCCATTACGTTCTGAGTTCAAATCCCGCCGAGGTCGACTTTGCCTTTCATCCTTTTGGGGTTGCTAAATTAAGTACCAATTACGCATTGGGGTCTATGTAATCGACTTAATCCCTTTGTCTGTCCTTGTTTGTCCCCTCTATGTCTAGCTCCTTGTGGGCAATAAAGAAATGAGAAACATTAGCACGCCGGGTGAAATGCTTGGCGGTATTTTGTCTGTCTTTCTGTTCTGAGTTCAAATTTCGCCAAGGTTGGCTTTACTTTCATCCCTTCAGGTTCGATAAAATAAGTACCAGTTGAACACTGGGGTCAATGCAATCAACTCATCACCACCTCCCCCAAACTGCCCTTGTGGGAAAAATTTGAAATAATTATTATTTTAGGGATGATTTTGCTGTTAATTTTAAACAGGTATTCCTCTAAATATTCCATAGAGTGGTCATGTTTTAAAGACACAAATGAACTTAGGCTTGTGTAGATACCTGGTTGCTATATTGAGCATACAAGATGTGCACGCACACGCACACACACACACACACACACACACAAAGGTAGTATATTTTTGCCCAGTATCTCAGAGCGAAAGGCTTTAAATTAGTAAATTTCAATGGCAACACTGTTAGGTAGCCAGCTAGCCAGTAAAGTAGCAATTAAAGAAAGCTAGCAAGCTTGCTGTTGCTGCTGCTATTACAGAATAATACATGTAGTGGAAAAGCAACTGTGTGTGTGTGTGTATGTGCACACATGTGTGAGTGTGTGTGTGTTTTCCTCCAAAATTTATTGATTTCAGTCAGAACCAGAATTTGCTATTTGTTTACATTGGTGTTAGACAAGTAAATTCTACAACATACAAACAAAATCTAATTCCATGAGAAAATAGCAGGTTTTTAAAATATAGGGAAAAAATATTACATTAAAATCTGGCTGTAAATAAATTACATGTTTGCTTTTCATCTATGAATTCTTTGAGTTAAACTGTCATCTGCTTTTATTTAACCTTCCATTTGGTTGTCAGATGTTTTCCTAACACCCTATCCACAGAACTTTAAATTTTGCAGATTTTAGCATGTACTCATACTAATTTTATTTTTTCATTTCAAAGGAGATACTTTATTTTTCATAATCTGTCACACATTATATAAAGTCAGCATTTTGTCTCTCAACCTATAAATCTGACACCTCAGTAACAATAACGAAGGACAAATTTTAATTTAGTTAGCCGTTAAGACTAATAAACAAGACTTCTTATCACCAAATAAAACTACCATCCAGTTTATCATTATTATCATCATTATTATTAGTCAACTCGTCTCTCACCTTTCACATCATTTTACATTGTTGTGGAGGGGAAATGGTGGGGTGAGGAGATTGAAGATCATGACAAGCCTTTATATGACCAGGGTTTTGATTCTGTGTTCAACCTATTCAACTTGACTTTGATACCATTGGTAATATCCTTGGGGCAATCATGAACATCACAGCTATGATTTCCAACAGGAAACTACTTTAGTCTGCACACATACACGCACACACCACACACACACACATGCTACCAACATAATTATCATTACAGCAAAGCAGCAAGTGGAAATCCTTTTAAACAAACAATAACATACATTTAGACATCAGCTCTACTATCAACCCACCAACTTTCCAATCCAACTGACTACAAGAGATAGCAGCATGTACACCTGTGTGTGAGTGTGTTTATGTTGTCAGATATGCAAGGAGTGAATTACCTATAAAATCAGGTGCCCCTTAATCTAACTGTTATCATACAGAACTTTCTCATTCTCAGTCCTTCACCTTTTCATCTCATTTTCATTATTACATCAATGGGAATAAAACCATTTTCTGTTCTCACAAAGCAAATCTTTCCGAGGTCAATTTGGTTTTATTACATATTCGTTGTGGATAATTAATCACCATTGCTGTTGAATTTGCCTTCAATTTAAGACGCCTGGAAAGAAGCTATCAAGTAAACCATAAAATAGTAGTACAGAAAAGGAAGCAGAAAGGGATTACACTGGATATTGAACTTGATGTTTTAAAAAGACTTGATGCAGAAGTAAAACTAAGTTATACAGCCAAGATATCTGGCCAACCAACATGCTAGAAACAGCAACGGAACCTTCTTCAAATCATACCCTCTTACTAGGGCCTTGTTTGATTGTGACTGACTGTGGCTTTCTGTACAGGGAAAGTTCCTCTCAATGGCACAGGTCAACTAGCAACTGCTGATACATGTAGGTTTCCCTTCTCCCTGTCACCGATGATGCTCATAGGACAAGTAAGGGTTGATACAGTATGGCACCAGTGTCATCGTGATTGTTGCTGTCAGAATGCATAGTGCAAGGCATCCTCTCAGAAGGTTTAACAGTTCTAACATTGCAATGCCCTAGATTGGGACTTTTTTTTTTATCAAGCCTAAAAGGATAAAAGGCAAAGTTGACTTAGATGGGATTTGAACTCAAAGAGCAGAGAGCTGGAACAAACACTGAAGTATTATATCCAACTGTCTACTGACTCTACCAATCCACCACCACAGCCATACCTTAAATATTGAGGAGATAGTAGATAATACAGCTGTACATAGCCCTTAAAAAAAGATGGTTACAGCTGGACTGCCTTTCATAAAAGGTCTACCAGATAAAGGTTAACCCTTTCGTTACCAACCCGGCCAAAACCACCTCTGGTTCTGTAGTATAAATGCCTTGTTTTCTTAAATTTTGAATTAAAATCTTCCACCAAATCTTAGTCACAATTTATGTTCCTAACACTAGCTTAATGGTAATTAAGGTATTTTACTAAATTCTTTGTTATATTTAAAATTAATGGAAAGAAAAACAGAGCATCTCAAAATAAATACGGTAACGAAAGGGTTAATACAGAGCTATACAACAAAAACCTTCATGAGAGTGCTTAACCAAATGGATAGCAAAATAACGTATTATCTGGTGTACAAGTCAAATTTTCCAGACCAAGATGGGCAGCTAATGTACTACGAGAACTTTGGAGGACCAAAATCTCCATGTGAAATGCAGTAAGATTTGATAAGATAGTGACAGTGTTTGAATGTTTACACTACATGTTTTCACCAAAAACTACATCGACTTGTATTCTGGAAAACTCTATAGGCACAAAATACTATCTCTGCCAAACGTGCAAATGAAATAATTGAATCCTTGAAAGCTAAGTACATGAATTATTTCCAAAACAAATACCATATCTGGGGGTTCTTGGCAAAAATTCCCATGGGACAAAATACAACAAAACCTTTTTTCCTACAAAACCTCTCTGGTTAAAGTTTTTCCAACAAAGGGGTTTTACATTTTTTTTTCCCCTTCCCTTTCAAAATATTGTTCAAGTGAAATAAAACACTTTTTAATGCTCATGTATCAATAATTATGTTCTCCTCAAAATTCATAAGCTATAGAATTCTAATGAAATGGTTAATAGGTGTATACGATGGTTCAATAATTATGTCTTCCTTATTACAGCCTTATCATATATATATGCCAGCCACCTCCACTGCTGATTACATTGCCTAGGTAACATAACCGAATTACGTTACCAAGGTAATTACTTCTAACAAACATTCCAGATAGTCGAGAAATATTGTATCCTGGCAGCAGGCTAACTACTAAAATTTATATAAGTATTATACTGAATATTCTTTTTATCATTCTTCTTCTTCAGAAAATTTAATTAGTACATATACCTTTGGGTTTTTCATCATCATCATCATCATCATCATCATCATCATCGTCATCATCATCATCATCATAGATGTCATTTAATGTCCACTTTCCATGCTGGCATGGGTTGGCTGGTTTGACAGAGAACTGACAAGCTGGGAGGCTGCACCAGGCTCCAATCTGATTTAGCAAAGTTTCTACAGATGGATGCCCTTCCAAACACCAACCATTCTGAGAGTGTAGTGGGTGCTTTATATGTACCACCGGAGCCAGTCAGGCAGCACTGGCATTGGTCATACTTGAATGGTGCTTATTACATGCCACAAGCACAGGTGCCGCCTGACTGGTACCAGTGCCAGTGTTACGTAATAAGCACCATTCAAGTGTGACCAATTCCAGTGCTGCCTGCCTGGCACTCATGCCGGTAGCACATAAACAGCACCATTCGAGTGTGACCAATGCCAGTGCTGCCTGACTGGCACCCGTGCTGGTGGCATGTAATAAGCACCATTCGAGTGTGACCGGTGCCAGTGTTGCATGACTGGCAGGTGTGTCAGCTTCCAGGCGTGGCACTGCATCATCAAGGATAGCATCTCAATACCACCACTGAGTGGGTGTTGACAGCGGATGAATTTTCTGACCAGCAGAACCTGAGCCTTCCATAAGAATTGTAAAAGTAAGATCTGGTCAGAGTTTTCTTTGGACATGGTACAACAGCTAGGTAGTAGTGCACACTGCACTCAGCCTTTCAGAGACATGACCTCTTTCCAGTTCCTATCTACCTGGAAATCTGGTCGAAACCAGACTGAAGTTCTTACCCACCATCCAGCAACAAAAACTGCTACCCAACCCCCACTCATTTCCCAGAAGGATGAAAGAAAGCACAGTTGATCCTATTACAGCTGGATTTAAATTCAGAAAGAAAACAAAAGAATACTAGTGATAAAGTTTTATAGTTTTCAGATTTTTGAAAGCATGTCACAGTATCAACTAAACAAAACAGTCATATGCCAGTGGGGAAATGTCAACGTTACAGAACAAGCAGTCCTATTTATGTTATTTCCTGGGCAATGCTGCCTACCTTCAGAGGCGCATGGTATTTCAGAAATGTTCATACTTCATTCTGACATTTAATTACTTGTCTAAAGTTCATATTTTCTTCTTCTTCTCCACTGTCTACCACTGTGGGACAGAGGGATGTGTGGTCTACGTGATTGTTTGACCTGCTAAAAATAGCTGCCAAATCTCCCTCACATCACACCAAACTGTCTTAAATTAGGAAATGACACGTTCATCTTTTTTAAAGAATGTCATTCTAAATAAGTTATGTCTGTATCTGTAAGAAATCAAAAAAGTTGAAATATAACAATGGCTTTCAATCACATATCTGCTCTTTCAGTGTCAACCTGGGGCTATACTGCCACAAGCACAAGCAGCGGCGGCACCACCACCACCACCATATAACAAAAACAAACTTTTTTCTTATGTTCGTTTTTCTTTTTTTTTTAAATCTTGAATATCAAAGACTCATAATCAGCAATATAAATAAAAAATTATTAATTACTCTTTTACTCTTTTACTTGTTTCAGTCATTTGACTGGGGCCATGCTGGAGCACTGCCTTTTTAGTCGAGCAAATCGACCCCAGGACTTATTCTTTGGATGCCTAGTACTTATTCTATCGGTCTCTTTTGCCGAACCGCTAAGTTACGGGAATTTTTTTTATCTTTCTTTCATCTTTTATTTGTTTAAGTCATTAGACTGCAGCCATGCTGGGGCATCACCTTGAATCAACACTACTGCCTATTTGTTTCAAAGCCTGGCACTTATCCTACCAGTCTCTTTTGCCAAACTGCTAAGTTACAGGGACATACACACACCAACACACAGAGGTAATTGTTCAGTTTATGTTCGTTAAAAAAAAAGTAAAGGAACATATCTAAATACACCAAAGTTTCTTGTCTGATACTGTACTCACTCAAATTGCTCCTCGTCATCTTTATCTGTTATCTACAATTAATTTGTAGCTTCGCTTTGAAGAAAATGATCATTTACTCAACTATCTATTTCTCATACATAAATCTGTATTTCTGGCTGGTTATCTAGCTATCATTTCTAACTGCTTTCTTCTTTCTTTTCATAAAACAGACTCGCAACTAAAAGTATGCCTCAAAAAAGATATAAAATAAACAAGAACTGAAAAAAAATAAAAAACAACTGAAGCTAAAAATCAAAGCTATCAATATTGTCAACAATTCATTTTGATTTTACGAACGTAAACTGAACAATTACCACATACATATATACGATGGGCTTCTTTCAGTTTCCATCTACCAAATCCACTCACAAAGCTTTGGTCGGCCTGGGGTCAAATACCCAAAATATCAAGGAGTTTCTGCCTCACCAACAGGAATTACACCACAATTATTTTGTGATCTTTGCTACCTTGGTTTCTATTAACCCATTTATTCTATCAGAATTATTATTTATTAGGATAGAATGAATACATATAATTAAATATATATATATATATTACACTTTTACACTTTTACTTGTTTCAGTCTTTTGACTGCGGCCATGCTGGAGCACCGCCTTTAGTCGAAGAAATCGACCCCAGGACTTATTCTTTGGAAGCCTAGTACTTATTCTATCGGTCTCTTTTGCCGAACCACTAAGTTACGGGGACATAAACACACCAGCATCGGTTGTCAAGCGATGTTGGGGGGACAAACACAGACATACAAACACACACACACACATACACATATATATACACATATACGACGGGCTTCTTTCAGTTTCCGTCTACCAAATCCACTCACAAGGCATTGGTCGGCCCGAGGCTATAGTAGAAGGCACTTGCCCAAGATGCCACGCAGTGGGACTGAACCCGGGACCATGTGGTTGGTAAGCAAGCTACCTACCACACAGCCACTCCTACGCCTATATATATATATATATATATATATATTAGTGTTTGTATCAGTTTCAGGTGTGCGCCCATTACCATCAGAAGTGGGGACTATATTATGTATGTTTAAGTTTTTTAAAGTGGGCAGGTCAAGGGTATTAGATATGTTATTGTGATCGGTGTTAGTTTTTTCATTGTGTAGGTCTATGGTAGGGTTGTATGTATTTAGATAGTAAGAGCTAAGTTTATGTTTATTAGATGAGGTAATAATAGATTATATATCTGGTGTAGATGAATAGGATAATTTCAAAGTGGATCTGTTAAAGATAGAATGGTACTTATGGTTATGTGGGAAAATGGATTCTACTATTTTAAAGAATGCTTTGGCGAGGCCCTTAATGCTTAAGTCTCATCTGCTCCACCAAATTGGATTTCGGATGAATCAGCAAAAATATATTAGACACAATCATAGCCTCTATTAGAGAGAAACTAAATGTAAACTTATGGTCTTGCACAGGCAAGGTCATCACCTGGTTCTACCTGCTTTAAAACAAAAACACATCCTCTTTCCTCCAATTATTGACATCAATAATTACTATGCCTCTATATTACCTATCCTCTTTAAAAACACACTTACCTTAGCTAAAAACCTAACCAACATAACCTTGGAAATTGATGTAATTCTATCTGCCAGACAGACCCTCAGATCCGTCGATAATAAGCTTTGATCCCACACTAACATCAACACTAACAGAAGCAACTTCTTCAATATAAACATGGGCTCATCCGACTCTGCTCAGGTTATAGATCCAGTTGAATTGTA